>NC_135502.1:11681224-11808724 GCF_052857255.1 Amblyomma americanum | reverse complement strand
CCGAACATAGTTTGGGAGGGCGGTATTGATCAGCGCAACTATACGGGCAAGGATGGCGCATGAACGGAGATCGTCTAGCCATCGACGCCAAGCATGTGACGCAGCAGCACTAGGGCTCAGCAAACCATGTAGCGTATGCACTGAAGTGCATAGTGTGCACTACAGGGGGGAACGGGGGAATTTCCACTTTGCGGCTCCTGCGGCTTCCACTCTACGGGAGGAAGCCTTGTAGCGCCCCTCGCGTCGTGCTCTAGCCGCAGGCCAAAACTCACGCCTTATGCGGCGCCGGTCAATGATGGAGTTGGTACTAGGTCCCGCAGGGCGTGCAGCCCAATAAAAGCTCAGTTCGGAGCCCAGCGTCGTCGGACCTAGTTCTTCGTCGTCTTAGCTCTGAAAGCCTCCAGTCCGTGACGAAATTCATGCTTTTCGTGATTACGCTGCTCACAAAACTTTGTGGGCACCTCTAAACAGCAGCTGTAATAGGCGCCCAAGAAACAGTTGTGTACTCTCTTGTATTGGAAGCAGCATAATTAACACAAAAGGTACAAAACGTTTAGTACACATACACCAAATGAGAACATATGTAACATAATCAAAGCAGGGATAATGCAGTGAAAAACAAAAACAAAAGATGAGCAAAAATAGATTTTAAAAAACGTGCTTCTAGAACGAATGAAACAGTCAGGTTTAACAAAAGGTGTGCAATACACATCCAGTGTGTGAGCATCAACAATTCAAAACATAAGTTATTTCCTCTTCCGTCGAAAAACTGGGAGTCAGTGTGGTTTTTCGTTTTAAAACTTATCCCTTGCATGACATTGGTGGCTCCCTTCCGCTTGAATCTGTCGCCACCTCGGGCAGATGAAGCCGCCACTACAATACGAGGGTACTCTTTTCGCCAGCCATACACCCGGTCAACTGCACTCTAACAGCGACATTTTTTAGTGAAACATTTGTGGAACAGGGACACATAGGTACCCTGGAGAGTCCGCTATGGTTGGTTTCCTGTCAAAGCGCCTGTCTTCGCGCGGCTTAAGAAAGAGCAAGCTTACCTGACCTGGACACACAAAGGATACTTCCGTATATGCCATCTGATTTCAATTTGGTGCTTCTTTTCACCTTGTTCGTGTATAGCAAGAGTTGTGCCGTTCGTGACAATGGACTTCATCGTGGAGGCAGTTATTGCTCAGCAAAGTGCCGTTTCCTCACGCATGCAAGAAAAAAATCTAGGGCGGTGCAAAAACGTAACCTAATTTTCCGAGCAAGAGCACGTTTAGCTTTGCGGTATTCCGCGATTTTCTCGCAAAGCCGAATAGAAGTGGCGTGCGTGCAGCGGTGGGCGTGGCTGGGCCGAGGGCAGCAGGCGTTCGCATCAAAAACGATCAACGCTCGGCGCGGCAGATGCATCGCGTGGTGGGCGCGCACGATCGGAGCGAGGCAGGCGCCTGCCGCATAAAGCGACTGCACGAAAACGCGCTTATCGACGACGCCTTTGCCGGATGATGAAAGAGTGAGCTCAGCAAAAGCGCTGGCGCCGGACGTCGTCAGAGGGTCAGCTATTCACTGCGACCGCTTGGTACGTGCGCGGCATGGGCGCTGGCCTCAAACATTTGCGAAGGCCGAATGTTGGACGGAAGTTTAAAGAGAAAATTAAAGCAGGAGCAGCCAGAGAAATATAGCATCGCTGAAAAGCACCGCTTCCGGTGCCTGATATTATGAACGAGCGCTGTTGGTTTTGCTGCGGCAAGGCGACCCAGAAGCACTGCTCTGCCGCCGCCGCGGCTCAGTGGTTATGGTGCTTGGCTGCTGACCTGAAAGACGCGGGTTCGATCCCGGCCGCTGCGGTCGTACTTCGATGGAGGCGAAATGCTAGAGCTCCGTGTACTGTGCGATGTTAGCGCACGTAAAAGAACCCCATTTGGTCAAAATTACCCGCATCCCGCAGCTCGGCGTCCGTCACAGCTTGGGGCGCTTTGTGACGTTAAACCCCATAAAACCTAACCAAACCAAGCCAAAAAACGCTGCTCACATCAACTGCGACCTAACTCCTCCCGTGTGCACGGTGGCAAAAAACGACCGTTTCTATTTGCTTATTTCTCACCTTCCAAGAGCAGAAAGATTTGGAGCTGCTCGGTGTGCTTGCCTCGCACCTTTGTGAACTACGCCTTGCGTGTAAGTGTGCAGTTGTTGATACAACGCGTGCTAAATGTAGTCTTGTCACACTTAGTGAGTTAAAAATATATTTCCGCATACTCAAAAACTATGTTTACCGTGCATTTAAACATGTGAATTTTATAGAAGCTTAGGGCTCTTGATTTTATGCTTCCACTCTCCGTCGTACAAAAGTCTGTGTTTTTTTTTTACTTACATTTACCCAGCTTTTACCGCTACAGGCCTCATCTGCATTTTGTCTGTGCCGCTCTGAATTGCTCTGCCTTGGTGGCTGGTTGGTTCATTAAGTTGCATATTCAGTTTTTACACATCTCGTTTTTAGTCGTAATGTGCAAAAACAAAAAGCAAGAAAGAACACTTCGCCGAGGATCCCCGGCCTCGGTACCAAAACCGTTGAGCAACGTGCGCTCTTGACGCCCTTCGACGCGACCTGAGCTGAGCGAATAGTCAAGCTTGAACAAAACCTTCAAAATGGCATACTGACTAGCGTGGACATCTTAGTGGCTTGCGGCATGTATTCTCTCTTGAAACTTCTGAAATAGCAGCTCGTGTGGGA
This sequence comes from Amblyomma americanum, assembly GCF_052857255.1. NCBI lineage: Eukaryota > Metazoa > Arthropoda > Arachnida > Ixodida > Ixodidae > Amblyomma > Amblyomma americanum. Next base: position 11,805,996 of record NC_135502.1, on the reverse strand, counting down.
CAAAACTTCATTAGCTTCTGCGACGTTCCAGAGCATTTGGAATCTATCGTTGGTATGTACACTTGCGCTAGGTGCCTGCGGCTTCGAGGGTGTACATATCGTGACGAAAAAGACGACGAACTGTGCAGTGGCGCGGGCAGGAGCGCTCGCGCTAGGCCAGCAGCCATTAAAATCATCTCATTGTCATCGATCATCATGTCTCCTTCTTCGGCTGGCAGCCACGTAACATTTGGTGGAGCTTGCGGGGTACCATCGACATCCTGGTCCGGGGAGCTTCGACGTCCTGCGTCAGCCGTGGTCGTCAGCCGTGAGTTCTTGGCGTGCGTCGCTCGGCCGTGCCCCAGCCTTTCAGACCCGAACCGACCTCGCCGTTGTTCCCCCCGCCCCGTCCCCCGCCCCGACCACTCAACACGGCGAACTGAACCCGACGCAAGGACCTGACCTATCGACCCCACCGACCCGATTCGCCGCTTACATCTGAAGACACCATTCCCCTGCCCAGGCCGTTCGGCGCGTCCTGGGGTCTCGACCGTCGGCTCTTGGCGACCTGCGGCCCAGAAGCTTCAAGACCAGGAATCATTCAGCCATCTCATTCATCGTGAGGGCCAGCACCTCGCCCCTTACTCGTTCCTGTCCAACCATCCTCTGAAGCCCGTAACCACTTCGCGCGTCTTTTTGTCACCGATCTGTACGATCGCTCGGTGGCCCCGGGTAGTGGGACGAAGACGACGACGAACTGTGCAGTGGCGCGGACGGGAGCGCTCGCGCTAGGCCAGCAGCCATTAAAATCATCTCACTGCCATCGATCATCGTGTCTCCTTCTTTGGCTGGCCGCCACGTAACAATATTTATTCCATTCGTTCTTTCTTTTTCGTTCGTGGTTTGCACTTGCTTATTGTTTGTGCAGTTTTTCCATAACTGCGGGCAAGGTTGTTACATCCTGTCGCAGTGTTTACTGCAGTAAAGTTTCGCGCTCACATCAGTTGCCGTCACAGATCTAGCTGAACCGAATTTTTACTGGCTCAGGTAAGGTAATAAAAAAAAAGCTGTTGTTGCTTGCACCGCCCATTTACGGTTTCACGCCATCTTCAGCCTAGGCAAAGCAGTGAACAGTGTTAGAGACGACCTAAAAGCAACAGCAAGGCAGTAAAATAATATAAACAGAAACGCCAAGGAAACGATAAAGATTTAGAAGTGTATTAGTATTAAGTGGTAAGAAATTAAAGCGCAGAGAGGATTGGATTATGGGGTTTAACGTCCCCAAGCGACTCAGGCTATGAGTAGAGTACTATGAGGAACGCCGCAGTCGAGGGCTCCGGATAATTTCGACCACCCTGGGTTATTTAACGTGCACTGGCATCTCACAGCACTCGGGCCTTTAGCAATTCGCCTCTATCGAAATGCGACCGCCGCGGCCGGGATCGAACCCGCGTCTTTCGGGTCAGCAACAGAGCACCGTAACCACTGAGCCACCGCCGCGGCGAACGTGCAGAAAGTCAGAAAGTGTAGCTATCACTTCCGATTACTGCCATAAGAGACGCGCCGTGCACGGATATGGGTCTTGGGAGGTTAGCGGCCCGGGCACCGGTGCAGCAAGTGTGCGCTCCTGCAGTCGCTTCAGTAAACCGACTCTGGCCTACACAACTGAAATAGCGGATGACAGGAACAAATGCTTCGAAACCAGCCCGCACAACTGCGTCTCGGGCAGCGCGACCGGCGGGGTGTATCTCGCGGCGTAGTTGCGTTTTCGCGCCTTCTGTTTTGCGAAAGCATTTGGTCGCCTCCCGCAACTTGTCGTGAGGCGAAACTGATACACAAGGGATAAGCAGTTTACGCCCCGTGCAGATCAGCGCATTAGAGACAGCATTACATAGTTGACGTCATACCTACAGACGTCACAAGGAGCGTGTGAAAGATGGTCCCGCTCACGTTGTAGCGCGAGATACTGCTCTATGTTTTCCGATGCGTCCTGTTGCGTTCTGCCAGCTGTGTAGTGCGCCGTTGGCACCTAATGCCGCTCCAAACAGAGCGGCGGAGAGAGGCGTGCTTTGCAAGCGCAGAAATATGCTGACGGCATGATACAAAGCGTAACCTGCAGACTGCGCCGATTGCTGGCTGATGGCATGTTTTTCGAATTTTCAGTGCCAAGACTTCCGTACATCCCAATGTGGTCACGAAAACTATTCCAGATAAGCGGTGACAAAGACAGCGCCTATTGAAGTATATTATGCAGAGTGACAAACTCGACCTCACTGATGTTTCGAGACGTGCGAGTTCACGCATACATTAATCAATGTTTACGTACTTGTGGTCGAAGTTGCTCCGAAATTCTCATATTAACGTTCCAAAGTGGTTATATTTGCGCTCCACAGCTGTTCCAGAATTCCTTTTTTTCGCTCCGTAGCTGCTCCAGAACGCATATTGTTCTGCCCCAACAGCTGTTCCAAGACTTACTTTGGCACTCCCACACCTGCGCATATATGGATCGCCAAGAATAACCCTTCCGCTAAGTTGCTCAAATTTTGAAATGGTGTTTGTGCGCAGGTTCCATGAGTGGGCAGTTGCGCCAGATAACGTGCATACAACATGACCACGTGACTTACCACGTGCTCGTGACGCTTTCTCGCAGCGCTGACGGTGGAAGGCGGTGGCGTGAACGCCACTGCCGTGCAGGCGGACATCGGAGCCACCAACGGAGTGATCCACATCATTGACCGCGTGCTGGGGATGCCCTCGCACACCATTTACGAGAAGATCAGCAGCGACCCCGAGCTTAAGTGAGAACCACCGCGCGCCTTTTCTTTTAAGGCTGCAATGAAATGACAGTGCACAGCGTTTCAAGTCTCACTTGGCCTGACTGCTAAAGGGAGATTGAAAAGACGCAACATTAGCCCGCGGTCCAGGCATCACGTGGCGTCCAACTTCCGGTCTGTGAGGTTCGTTCCTGGCCCGCCGTGTTGGCTAACGTAGCACAGCGAAAGACCGCCCGCAGGCCTTATCCGTGTATCGCCGCCTGCAATGGCGAAGGTGCAACCAGGCGGCAGGAAGTAGATTAGGAACCCGCGTGGCCATTCTCTGTGCGCGGGCCAGACGCGGGCCCCACGGAGCGGAAGTGGAACGTCACGTACGCGACGCAGATCTGCGGACCAAAACCGCTCCGTGGTCCGTCCACCTTTAGCGATGTTACCTCATCGTCAAACAATTGGCCAAGAACTGCAGACTCACAGGCTGCCTTTTGTACATTAATAGCAGTCGCTCTTTTAAGCATGCAGTTTCCTGTTAATTCCTCCTTGCAGCTATTCATGTGTGCTCCTGTCTATAAAAATTATTTAAACAGCTGTTCTGTAAGATTTTATGGCATACCTCTGAGGACACGTCTGCCATTAGCTAGCTACCACTCGGTATATGATTTAATGCTCCATTTCGGTACATGGAATAAAGGCTATAGAACGTTCCGCCGGTCCTGAACCCAAAGGAGCGCCGCGACGACCGCGTCATCTTCTTGTACAGGGACACCAGGCGATTCGCTCAACACAAGGGATGGATTGAGCGGCTCAAGAACACCGACAAGCGATACACCTTTTTCGCGCCGAGCGACAACGCCTGGCATGACATCAGGCTCGAGTTCCCGTCCGAGTACAAGCAGTTGTCCATGGACCAGTTCGGATATCACGCTGAGAAGGTGAGTAGAGTCGCCGGTCCTTATTCAGCTTATGTGCTGGTCACACTAACAGTCGCCAGTTCTGCCGTTCGAAGTGCGTACGCAAGTTGCAAGCGTGGCTGATCGGCCTAGTTGGTAATTTATTACAGCTATAAATACAACACAACGTGTCATAAGACACGGACGAAGAAAAGACGGGACACCACCGCGCAGTGCGAGAGTTAACTGAAGGTAAATTGTGGCATGAGCTGTTGGTCAATGTCGACGTCATTTGCTGGTCAAATTACAATTTCACCTTAGGGTTTTCGGGTTCTGCTGTTTTCAAATTGTTTTATCTAATACTCTGAAAAGCGACTTATTGGAAATGGAGGTCTAGGAATGGTAATACTGTCGTCAACTCAAAAAATTTATAAATTCCCATTTTGCAGCTTGGAAGCTTTCTTGCGGCTCCGCAATTGTTTTCGCTTTCTTTGTTGCAGGCAGTTTCGTGTAACATCAACGCAAGGTCTGATAGCCAGCTCTGCTGCAGCCGTATAAATCGTTCACAGAGGTCTTTCAATGTTCGATCGTTTACCGTTACACAAATAGCGTCCGAAAGGCATGGCCCCAAAGCCTCCTCACTGTGTTGCCGCCACGGGAAGATGTCTGCTCTCTTACCTTGTGTCAGATGCAATTCTCATTGTAATCGTAAATCTACAACAAAAACAATGTATGTATCAATGTCAATTGTTATGCTTTTTTCGAGAGTAGCTCATAAAAACTATTTTAGCTTACAGGTAACAGCGGACTACAGCAGTGAGTGTGCTGTCGCTGGTTCTTATGTTGCTCTCAGTACCTGCATTTCACTACACACTTGTAGCAACCACATCTGGTGGCTTCCACGTCGTGACAACAGATATATGCGGAAGGCATATTTAGCACTGGCTTTTATCATTTCTTTTTAGTCAAGATAAGAACCGTGCAGAAAATGTGTTCACAAACGTACAGTCGTGAGCATAAGTGCAGAGACCACGGCTCCGGGCGCGGGAGCAGCTGCGGGGCCGCACCGCGGCGCTGCTATCTCGTGCCGCACGCTCGCAGCGAGAGTGCCCCGAGTGACGACAAACTTCACCCTCGCTCTTGCGCGGGCGCTTATCACGCTTGATAAATTCCTAGTGCGGCATTCGGCTGCTCTACAGTTGACGGTCGCGACGAAGGGGAGCGCGCATCGCAAAGCGCCTAAAGTCTCTGAAGGGAAAATACGGCGAACTGCTCCCCTCCTCCTCATTTTTCAGCGCGCCTTGACGGTTACGCGCCGATGCGTTGCCTGTATTGGCATGCTGTTGGAAGGCATGCGCGGCTTGCACTCGACTACCAAATCGCTAGTTAGAGACGAATACATCGAGGCGTAAAATGCAAGGCACTGTGGATCCTCGCTTTGAGCACCCCCTTTCAAAAAAGTATTGAAAATGTTTGGCACTCTCAGGCTCTTTATTGCCGTGAGAAATAAAGAATCTGAACTTAACAATCAACTAATGCTTAGTGCAGTTGCCTTTAACGGCAATTACACTATCAGCTCGGCGCGGCATCGAATCGAACAGTGATGACACAACGTCGGGGCGAGCGCGAAGAGTCTGCCAGTCTTGCTTTACGGCAGTCCACAGTTGATCATCTGTAGCCGCGCGGAGATCCCGGGCCGCAGTTTGCTTCTTGATCAGCCCGCACACGTTTTCGATGTGGTTCAGATCTGCATCTGCTGGTGGCCACTCCAGCGTGCGGATGTCTGCTCTTCCAGCAGTGCGCCCACGAGGCGAGCTGTGTGAACTGGGCTATGACCCTGCTGGAAAAGGAAGCAGCAGGAAGGAAGGAAGCATTCGATGCGGAAAATGGAGCCCAGGCCATCGTTTGCTTATGGCACTCCAGACAATGACAGCGCAGCTCCCACTTGACAGGACGCCCATCGTTTACTCGGACAGATATCTATAAAATAGGATGGTGGAGAAGACGCAAAGGAAAAAAGCAAATCAGGTAGCACACAATCTATCTAGCACAATGAAAGCATTAGGATAGGTTACATTTGTCTTGGATAAAGAAATTTCTGACATTGGATTTCGTGTTCTCTTTTTCAAAGCCTAGCCCTTACCCAGCGCACATCGGCTCGTAAAAAAATGATACAGTGCTTGATGTTGAACCTGTAAAATATAAGAAATTTCTTTATCCAAGACAAATGTAATCTATCCTAATGTTTTCATTCTGCTAGATAGATCGTGTGCTGCCTGGTTTGCTTTCTTCCTTTGCGTCTTCTCCACCCTCCTATATTATAGATATCTGTCCGAGTACACGACGGGCGTCCTGTAAAGTGGGAGGTGCGCTGTCATTGTGTGAGGTGTCATAAGCAACGATGGCCTGGGTCCCCTTGTACGCATCGAAGGCTTCCTTTTCCAGCAGGGTCGTAGCCCAGTTCACACAGCTCGCCTCGTGGGCGCACTGCTGGAAGAGCGGACATCCGCACGCTGGAGTGGCCACCAGCAGATGCAGATCTGAACCCCATCGAAAACGTGTGCGGGCTGATCAAGAAGCAAACTGCGGCCCGGGATCTTCGCGAGGCTACGGATGATCAACTGTGGACTGCCGTAAAGCAAGACTGGCACTCTTCGCGCTCGTCGCGACACATCACTGTTTGATTCGATGCCGCGCCGAGTTGCTAGTGTAATTGCCGTTAATGAAAACTTCACTAAGTATTAGTTGATTGCTACGTTCAGATTCTTTATTTCTCGCGGCAATAAAGAGCCTCTGAATGCCAAACATTTTTAATACTTTTTTGAAAGGGGGTGCTCAAAGCGAGGATCCACAGTGCCTTGCATTTTACGCCTCGATGTATTCGTCTCTGAATAGGGATTCGGTAGTCGAGTGAAAGCCGCGCATGCCTTCCAACAGCATGCCAATACAGGCAACCCATCGGCGCGTAACCGTCAAGGCGCGCTGAAAAATGAGGAGGAGAGCAGTTCGCCGTATTTTCCCTTCAGAGACTTTAGGCGCTTTGCGATGCGCGCTCCCCTTCGTCGCGACCGTCAACTGTAGAGTAGCCGAATGCCGCACTAGGAATTTATCAAGCGTGATAAGCGCCCGTGCAAGAGCGAGGGTGAAGTCTGTCGTCCCTCGGGGCACTCTCGCTGCGAACATGCGGCGCGAGATAGGAGCGCCGCGGTGCGGCCCCGCAGCTGCTCCCGCGCCTGAAGGCTCCACTTTTGCTCACGACTGTACATGCTATCCCGAGCCGCAATGTTTACAATCAAGAGTTTTTTTTTTATATACAAGGTTTCGGAGAATACAGTTGCCAAAAGAAAAAAAAACTATCGTCATCTTGGCTTTTCCAGATTCTTGAACGCCATTTGATAGTAGGAAGGGAGATACCCCAGATGGAGCTGGAAAACTTAAAATCCATTGAGACAGCCAGAGGCAAGATGGACGTGCGAAACGTCAACGGTGAGTCCAATGTTCCCCCTCTGCCGGTAGCTGTCGAGCACCAAGCCAATGGTCTCATTAACTTTATGAAAAGAAAATACAATTGTTTTTAAACCTCATTGTGCCAGTAGTACGGAGGCGTCTACTAGCCCAAGGAAGACAAAAAGAAAATGAAAAGAAAATACGACGACACACAGCTCTAACTTTAAGCATTTGAAACTAAATTTTTTGAGAGTTAACTTTCAAAAACTGAAAGTTCACCTTATGATGAGTCTAAAGTTGACCTCCTGTGTCGCTGTCTTCCACATCCTCTCTCCGTGTTTCCTCGCGCATGCGCTTTCCCAGCTGGTCGTTCTTGCATCTTAGGTTTCTAACCTTAGGGATCCGTGCCCAAAAAACTCTCTTGATGTCACTGCAATTGGCTTGTCAAAACGTCCGATGGGGGCGGCACCTGTATTTCATTGTGTTGACATTTTCTAGGTTATCAAAACCCCGTTCGCGTTGAAAGTATTCTCGTTTTCTTTCTTAAAACGCGGCAATCTATCGACACATGCCAACTGTAGTCTATCCACAGCGTCCTTTTAAAAGCGGCCGCTGGCCGTCCCGCAGTGTTGCCTCGCGAGCAGCTGTGTCATGGCGGCAGTGAGAGCAGTGTCCCCCCTTGTGCTTCGCAGGCAAGATCCACCTGCTGTGGGAGGGCCGCGAGGCGGTCGTTGTGCGCCCAGACGTACAGGCCACCAACGGAGTCATCCACGTGATCAGCAAGGTGATGATGCTGCGCAGGGACATGACTTCGGCGGCCGCTGCGCCGGCAACACCGGTCGCCGTGTTGCTGGGGCTGGCCGCGGGGCTCGTACTCCGGACGCGCGCCTGAGCCCAGCGGCCGCCGCCGCCGCACTCATCCCCCCCCCCCCCCTCCCCACCACCTCTTCTTGTGTCCGCCGTTCTGTTCTGGCGCGGAACGCAGCGCCGTGGCGGCAACCGTGCCAGGGGTACACCTCAGTTAACTCGTTCTCTTTCCGAACACGTGTGTGTGTGTGTGTGTTCAGTTCGGATGCTTTGGCTGGCGCACGAAAACTGACAGCTCTTCAAGGATGGGTGACTTAGACTCTTCTGCTTAAAAAACAAAAAAGGCGCTTCTTGTCGAAGTGGTGCGCTCTTGTCGCCGTTCGCTTTGGCCCGTTTTAGTGTCATTAACGTTGACTTCGATGTTCGGTACCCCCCTTCCTTCCTGTTTGTAACCGTTTCTCTTCTGGTCAACGGTCCTAGTGGCCGAGAAACGCCCATCTCTGGAGAGCCATATTCACGAGTGCTCAGTGGTCACAGTGTGCTGGCTTTACGCAGCGGGTTGAGAGAAGCCAATAATGCATCACATTCCGTGCCCCTCGTCTAACGGCCGGGCACAAGAGAAAGCCGTTCGGGTGGCTGGAGCGACCGGAGCCCGCGGGGCACGCAGGTCCCCGGGGGAGCGCCAAGCAGAGCTTGGCAGCCTGCTCCGCCCAGAGCTGCCACAAAAGAGCTGCCTTTGCTTTGCTGCCGCGGACGCAGTTTGTCCTGACGTTCAGTGGCGTTGGCGGCGCTTTGTTGTCACACATTTTTGGGTCGGCATCTCCATCACAAATAATTGCCCTGTACATACGCACATTCTGCGGGGTGTCCCTAAAACGCTTGCGATATGGCGCAGCTATCCCAACACTGTGCTGCTGTTCACGGTTTATCAGCACCTGCTTTTATTTACAGCCGTTTAGCTAAAGCTCACTTTTCTAGCCCACTCGAGTCAGTCGTTTTATTTGCGCAGATAGCTAGGGCAGGAAAGAATTTCGTTTCTCTGCGAATGACCCGGATCTAGACTGTGCTGCCAGCATTGAGCAAATTGTACAGCCCGTGTGTGATGTCACGAAGTCTGTGTGAAGCTTCCATTTCAAGAGAGCTGACTCAGTGCGCCAGATGTGTTATCTAGCGCAAATTACCGAATTGCTTCTGGGCACCTCATTGCATTGGTAAGCATTAGTTCGCGCTGTTATCAAGTCTGCTTATCGTAAAGTCAACAGGGCATAATTGTGTGTCCACGTTTGAGGGAGAGTGTACGCCTGAATTGTGAAATTCTAAGTCACAGCTCTTCTCTGCTGTCACTTCGAACAAACGGTATTTCGGCTGCTTTCAAATGTAGGGTAAGAATGTTTCACATGAATTCAAGGAAGGTCATATTTTTTATTTCACACCTTATTTCAGAAGGCTTTCATCCGCGAAGCTTCGTCAGCTACTTTGATACCACAGAGATTAAAACTTGTTGCGTCTCTCTCGTGATTCCTTGGACACCTTGTATATAGGGATATACACATTATAAGCGTATCTCTTGTTCACGCAACCCGCAGAGATATTTTGATGGCTACCATCCTTGGTGAACAGTTGGTGTACAGTAGTGTCACTTAATGTTGAAGCGTTTCTTTCTGCTCAATTTAAATTCCCTTACAAGTATAGCATATATATGTACACACATACTGCAGACGCTCTCTCTCTCTCTCATACGCATCAATATCTGTATGGAATACTCCATTGTTCTCCCACGTTTCTCGAGCTTCGAGTATTTGTGCGGCTTTGTTTTCCGTGAAGAGGGGGCCGCGCCCCTTACACAGTGTGTTTTTGCTTTTCGCATCTGAGGCGACATAGCTTTCTGTTTCGTGTCCTGGTAGTACCAAAGAATAAAAAGGTAACTATGCTCCAACTAAGAATACTATTTTTCTGTCTGGGGCTCCTGCCGGCGAGGATCAGCCAATCGGAAAGCGCGACGCAGCACTCCTAATCGCCGACCCAGCGGGGCGCTTCTCGCCTGGCTGATTCCGAGCGGCAGCGACCCCCGGTGTGATATGGGCGCCAAAAGCGGCACATTGGGTCTGAGAAATTCACCAGCAGCGTAGCGTGTTTCCGGCCGGGCTGCCTCGAGGTCACAAGACCTGTCGCCGCCGGCAGGATCCCTGGCTGGGACAGAGTCAGAAAGAGGTGTGTAAGATTCCTGCGATCAGGTCAGCAGAGAGGGTCTTATTTTTTATACACGTTGTTGTTGGTTTGTTGCGATAGTTGCTGCTATTTATATAGACGCATAGTATTTCATTTCGCTGTTTCATTTTGGTTGGCTAACCGAGTGCTGGTTGTCGAAATAGCGGCTCCCTTGGGCTTCTCAGAAATCTGGCCTCGTGCCCCACGCAAGGATCAGGGTGCGCGCACCTCTGGTATTTACACGAGAACAACACTGCCATATTTTGAACGCATGTCGAACCAAGTGTGTCAAGGTGTGGGTCCATCTAATTTAATTGTACATCCCCAGCATACACAGAACGCAAGTTCTCCATGATTACCATTGTGCGATAATGTTGCGGAGAAACATGTTTTTTGTGCAAAGTATGAGTGTAAACCGAAAGATTAAATAAAATAGTGCTTCAAATGTTGACCAGCCATTCGCTTTCGCTTGGCGCTTTCCTTTGGTTCGCATAATGCCAAGACTGCTGTCGGCGCGCCTGTCGCTTCGTGTGCTCTTCATTTCAACTAGCGGCGGAATCGACCTCGTGGACTTGGCTTTGCTTTGTTTCCCGAGATCCCCTGGGGGGTAGATCTTGGTGGGTAGCAAGGAAGCTGTGGCAGTGCAGTGTTATTCTGACGCTTTAGCTGGTTGCTCGCTGGGTCATGCTAAACAAGTGCGACTCTGGAAGCGGCCTACCTTACATTTTCTTGTGCCTAGAAGCTTGCCCCGAAAAGTTAACGCATATGCAGCTGACTCAAGTTCTTCCAGTCTGCACTTTACGTCTGTCGATGTGTTACTAACAGCAAAACGACTCCTCGATAGTAATCTCAAGTGGCGACACTGGCTCGAACACGTTCACGCGCGTTTCTGCTGACTCTGTAACTTAGCGTGGAATGAAGAAGAAAGTCTCACAAAACACACAAATGTAAACAAGTGTTTGCGACACCTCCACGATAAAACTTCGCCCACACGCCATTTACGGTGGTCTGTCGACTGCGAGGTACAGGTTCCAGATGATAGTATGAGGCGTTTAACGCCCCAACACTGCCTGTGGGCTCTCAGGGATGCCGTGATAAAGGGCTATGAATTAATTTTTGTGACCAGGGCAATCCCTTTCTTGTCAAGATTCTTTTAAAGGCTGAAAAATGACATGATAACCTCACTAGGTTCTTCGTGCATTAAAGGATTCAGTTAGAACTTAGTGCATACAAAGGATCAATTGCGGAGTAGAAATCAGTGTCAGTGCCATCTGCAGTGTAGAGAAGGCGGCTGTGTCTGACCACGCCGGGCACCGGCGGTCTGAGTTATCCATGGTGTTATCTGCGCCGACCATATGGCGATCCCTTTATGCAACCAAAGCTTGGAGACTACGGCCTGCGCAGGAAGCTCTCTGGCCATTTGCGCTGTTGGCCCACTACTTCCCGCATGTGTGATCGTCACTAGGCAGGTTGGCGTTCACGCCGCAAAGTTATTGTCATCGAGAGACTTTTCACTTTATGAAACTGGTGTTTGACGCTTGGAAGCATAATCAAAAGGCGTCTCAAGAATTGCTTGCTCAGGAGAGATAGAACAGGAAGACTAGGCACCATGATCGCGAGCGCTACTTTCAGTTGCTTCATTTCTGAAAACTAGGTTATGACAATACGAGGCAAGGCCAGAATTAAACAGGTCAAGCGGAATTTATCATGAGAAAGAAAATGTGGGCCCATAAGAGGTGCTGCAAGCTTTCAATACGCTCGACCATTGCCTCCAACGGCTGAGCGCGACTTGAGCGCCATCGTAGCACCGACATGGCACCTCAAGGCAAGCTTTGATTTATTCTCATTTTTGTTGTGCCATTGCACTCTGTTTCTTCATTTGCAGACCGTGGGAGCCGGATCACTCCCTTACTGCCCAATGAACGAGGGAATGTTCTCCGCCCCAGCCAGAACTGGCACTGCTTGGTCAGTGTCTGTTCGCAGAGGGTATCAGTTAAGAAACAACTGTCTCACGTGCGGCAAAATGGTATTACACTCCACTTTTCACTGTGACAAAACGTTGTGGCACATTACGACATGCTGCAGGACGCACCGGTATGAAAGCGACAGTTAAGCGTAGCCATGGACCTGAGCTATACGCGCTACGATGCAGAGGAGGCCGTACCTAGTAGGAATGCATCGAGGACGTAAGCGACGCTCAAAAGACAGTGGTGGTGCTCGGCTTGCTGTGTGCCTTACACGGCCGCTTGATGGCGTCACCCTATTAGTACGAAAGTGTTATTCCGATGGACCAACCTCGAGCAAGATCTTGCGATGTTTGTCGGTTTGAGATGTTTGCACATTTGTGCCATGTGAAATAAATAAATAAAAGGAAATCAAATAAATATCCACGACTGAGATTCGAACCCGTGGAGGCGCGAACATATCAGCTCCTCTGACCACTGCGTGAGAGCACTAGGCTGTCGCAAGGGTTTTTTTTTTTTTTTACTTATTGCATGGAAGTGCACCCAACCTGACAGGCTTCAGGCCCGAATTAACCAGGTCGCATCCCGCAACCCGTCATACACAGTCACACCAGCATCCTGCTCTTACCTTGTCCGCACATCAAAACTCCAGGAGACACAAGCATGCATCGAGTAAATGCAGCCAGGCAGGAGGTACGCAGCATATACCCCCCGCACCATAGCACACTGCTCTCTGAACAGAGACTTCGATTAACGTGGGGGCTCTGCTTGGCGATCTATCATAGGCAGCTCTTCCACACTGCAGGCTGAACAGTCCTGTAACCACTAAAAGATTACATGGAGCCTTAGAATCTTCCATTGTGGGCAAAAATCCTAAATTACAAGGCATAATCTCAATGTCTTTTTTGAGAGTCCGTTGAAAAATGTCCCAGGAAAACACGGCATCACGACAAACCACAAAGCAATGATCAGTAGCTTCTGTCTTCTGACACAACCGACAGTTCACAGCGCATGACACAAAAGTTCCTTTTTCACGAACACACTTTTTGACAGGTAAGGTTGACGCGTGAAGTTGCGCGACCTCCGCCTCAAGGCACTGGACCCTGGACTGCGCCTTCGTCTTGCACGTAACTTAGCACGTCGCGAAGCAACATTGTTATGCCGTTTATGGATCGGTGTTGCTTTTACCAACCACTATGCTTTCCGGATGGGGATGGCCGACAGTCCTGCCTGTGAAAGCTATGGTTGTGAGGAGACCATCGCTCATCTTCTCTGTGAGTGCCCTGCATTTGCGAGTGCAAGACATACACTGTGTTGTGCCCTGGACCACCTCGATCCTCGCCCATTAACAGAGCAAAAGATCCTCGGTCCGTGGCCACAGCAGTCAACTACCCTCAAGGCATACAAGGCACTCTTTGCCTACTTGAGAGCGACTGGATTGAGTGACAAATTGTGACAGCGTTGTGCGTGTGTGTGTGTGTTATGCCTTTTTCCCCTTCTCTCTTCCTCCTTTTAGTCCCCTAATTCCTCCTCCCCAGTGCAGGGTAGCCAACCGGAACCCCTTTGTTAACATCCCTGCTTTTCCCTCCTCCTCTTTATCCATCTATCTATCGCCGCAGCCGAACATCCCTCTTGTTAGACTGCCACACACTCTCGCGCTTCTTCTTCTTCACCTCAGTATAATCGTCTTCTTCATCAACTAATACTACCATCAAAGCAATATTCACACCTTGAGCTATATGGTGGTAGTGACAGAGAGGTGTGTGCTGCATGCGTTGGTGTGGACAACGTTGTGGCAGAAACACGGCACTAGATCAATATGCGCTGGCGTTGATAACACTGCTGTAGAAACGCGGCATTAGAGCATAGGCCCCCGGCATACATCGGGTAAACTGACATTAAAAAATACTCGCAAAACTTGCACACTGGGTCAGTGGACACCTCAATCGCGCTTTCAAGTACGTGGCAATGGTGTCGACCTGCAAAAACTATGCTTTCGGACAATATTTAATGCTTAGCATTGCCAAACTTCCAGGCTTTTTTTTTCTTGTCATCGCTGGGATTTCCTGTACCATCTGCGAGTACACACGCACACACGCGCCGCCGGCTTTTCTCGTGATGGGGCTATTAATGCTTTGACATTAACAACTAGAAATATTTAGAAGGTCGCTGCCCGCGGGCAATATAGCCCTGACAACAGAACGAGAAAATTGTATTTAAAAACACTTTAAAAGGCCAGTGACGCGAAGCGAAAATTTTCATGATTAAAGTCCTGGTAACAACTGTGTCAGGGAGTCCGTTCTATAATCGAATATATAAACAATGTGAAGACGTAAATGAAAGGTGCACGCGCAAGTGAAAGAAGAGCTTTGCAATAGTTATAGGTTCTAGCAATACTATTGGTGCATTGCAAACAAAACAGGCGCTTTCATTGAGGCATATTTTGGGACAAAAACATAACACTTTGGAAGGGACTTCAGGCGGCCAGTCAAAGTTTGAGAACAAGGATTCTAAATTGAAGAGACACATTGTAGGTTAGACCTAACGATGGCTTTGTAGGCAATGATTTTAGTGTTGGGACCGACGGAGAATACCGAAGGTACGACTTTCCAACAATAATCGATATAGACGTCCCAAGGTAATGTGTAAGTTGGATGCACCCCCAAGTATACCTATATTGAGGCAATGTCTTCAGGCGCTCACTGGCGGCGAGAGTATAGTTGTATACATCAGGTACCTTAGGTGTCGAAAAAATGTGCTGGATTTTAAAAGCATTAATATCCATCAACCATTTCCAACACTATAAAGATAACTTGCCGAGGCCTTTGTAAATACCCTTGCATTCTGAGGCAGCTTTCACAGTCTTATGTAAGACGCAATCGTCCTAAAAAGACAGTTAAGGACAGTTCGGAGCGCGAGTCATTATAATGCACTTACAGCTGTCGCTAAAGACTGGCGCGTTTTTCAGCTTTCAAAGCAAGGCCAGTGCTGGCCCTCATTGCAGTGCCCTACCGATTACTTCTAATTCGTCTGACTACCTAGCTTGCGTGCACCGACATTTCAGTACGCGTGTTTTCGCGACTGCCATCCGGACGGTGCGAACTCAACCTCAGCAGCAGTGCGCCGCAGTCGCTGGGCCTACACGGCGGGCCGCACAGAAGTGTCGGGATTGAATATGTGGGTTTATGCTGTGGAGGGACAATGATATAGAACAACATGCGCATTCAGGCAGTTCAAAGCAAGCTGAGAAGATGTTTGAAGAAGGTGCGCTCGTTGCGTGATCAAAAATTTATCAGTACAGGAGTGATCGCTGTTCGTAAGTATTTTCCAATTATTTCTAATCGAATCAGCTATATGAAGTCGCTGACGAATGACTAAGAGTTTACTGGCACCAAACTTTAAAACGTACATTGCGTTGTGGTACTGCAAAAAAAATTGTTGAAACATTTGTAGACCGCCAAAGGTTGTCCATGTATCGTAATATCAGCTTTACTATGCTACTATTTGCCTGGCTCGGAACAGTATGATATTTCATCATCCCGTGCCTAAGAAGCTAAACGAGGTTTGCCAAGCTTTGCATGAGAGCAGTCGAGAGAGGAAAGGAAATTTTACTTCCAATGCCGTATATATAGAGTAAGCTGTATGAGCGGCAATAATATTACGCTGCACCAAAGTTTTGCACGCATTCTTCGAAGCTTCCGGGGTAGATAGCACGTCCTAGGTTGTTTCAGGAACTGACATTTTTAGCCATTTTCGACGTTACGCGTTTCTTCGGACGCTGTACGACTTGGCGTCAAGTGACTTAGCAGTGCTAACGACTGCACATAATTTAGCATCACCTAAAGTACTGCTGCTTGGCTCAGCGGACAGCCGGTCAATATGCTGCGCATTTCGAAATATATGTCCTTCTTTTTCTTGTCCCAGATCTCATGTTACATAACAGCCATATTTTATGAAATATACTCGACGAAATTGGACTAGACAGTAACTCGACGGAATTGGAGGACGAAAGAGCCAACAGACCAACGCGCTCCTGTTTAGCTGCAAGAGTAACACACACTATTGCATGAAAATAAGGTTCTACTACGGTGTTTATATATGTTTTGGTTCATGAGAAGCGGGACGCATTTCAGGTTATACAAATATATCCCGTACTCGCAGGAAAATTGTATTGTAGGCTCCTTAAAGACTGCATGTATAAATGTGGTTTATCAAGGTCGACCGTGGCAACCAAGAGAGACTGTTTCAGAGTAACAGGCAAGCCGAAAGACGTTGGCCAAGGCGGATGCCAATGTGGATCAGCCGACATACCGCAGCGCCTACGAGATTCCTCCCGGCGTCCTCGGTATACTAGCAAGCATGTGCTCCTGGCACGTGTCACTCTACATCTCGTGAACGCTGCAGGTGAGTGTCCTCCATCACCACTGCGCGCTGAAGCGTTTGGAGTGTTTGTTGCGCGGCACTCAATGTTCCTTTGGCCGTGACCTTGCTCAGCATCAACAAGATTGCACGCCATTTCAGCATAACTGTAGTATAGTAGAGTCAAACCATTGTACAATGCTGCAGGCGTGGTGGCTTACGCATTCGCTGAGAGCCAAAGCATTGTAGAATCCTCAAGACACTCTTGCTTTAACGTTGAGTGAGAACCAAACCGTTGTATAATCTTGAAGGCTTTCACATTAGCTGAGAGTTAAAATGCTCTAAAATCCTGCAGACGTCTGTGTTTCACATTGGCTGAGCGCTAGTTCACTGTAAATCCTGTAGGCTTCGAAGCTGAGAATCAAACCATTGTAGAATCCTGCAAGCATGGTTGCTTAACACTGGCTGAGAGCCAGGCATTGTACAAACTTGCAGGCATGGATGATCTGACATTGGCTGAGAGCCAGGTCGTTGTAGAAAGCTGCAGGCGTCGGTAATTTCACATTGGCTGAGAGCCAAAGCCAAACATTTGTAGCATCTTTCACGCGTAGGTGCTTTGACATTGTCTTAGGGCGAAATCATTGTAGAATCTTGCAGGAATGGGTGCACTCATAAAGCCAAACCACTGCACAATCCTGCAGGCGTCGGGGCTTTCAAAAGCCGCGTTTACATGAATGCGACAGCAGCGCATCGTATCAACTTTCTGTCGTATTGCGCTCATGTAAACAGGAAAAATGAGCCAGGAGAGCACGTCGCGCTAATCCGCTAGGGAGGAGTAGATCGAAAAGGGCAAGTCGACTTCTGCGGTGAATGGAAACAGGATTCTGGGTGCCCCTCTTCTTTCATTCGGTGGCTATACAAAGCCCACTCAGTCAAAATAATAAAGCAGACCGCGCTCAAGATGGAAGCGGCTGGCCCACTCCGCCGCGTGCACTGGACGAGAGGCCACCGTTCCGCCTGACTTGATGTGGTACATGTAAACAGTGGCGTGTCTCCTGCGCGTGATGCGCTAGGAAATACGATGCGCTACTATCGTATTCATATAAATGCGGCTACATTATCTGTTAGCGTCAATGAGCTTGTAGAGGGACAGAGACTTACTCCCCTACAAATTAACGGAGCGCGACGCAGACGAAGCGAACAGGCCGGGAACCAGGAATCAACTGTCTTTATTCTACTCCGCACGTGGCCCCACGTAGCCAGCAAGAGCGCATGTCACGAGCCGAGGAGGCGCAGCACTGCTGATGATGATAGTGCCGCTACAAGCTTATTATGAGCATGGGTTAAATCCCGGGAATTTGGCATATAGATTTAAGAGTAATATGTCTGTTAGTTTGTTAGGATCCACGCATGAGTTGAATGTGCCTGCTGGAATCTCTCAACTATAAGTAAATTTTAAATAGTAGAAAAAATGTCATATTACCCATTTAAGCGCAGCTACGAGGTTACTAAGAAAAGCTACAAGACTTTTTCACATTCTTTTAGCTGAGAAAAAATACTCCTTGGTCTAGGGTTCGAACTCGGAATCACGGCTATATTAGTGCACAGTGAAATGTGACACCAACGCAATGCCTCAGGGAACGAGGGAAGAGTAAATGGCATGGACGCTGGACTTCAGCAAAAGTTTATCCTGGGAACACTCTAGACGGCTTCAGACAAACCCTGCGCAGGAAGCCAACCAATTCCTTTGGCGTTGCCTACGGCTTTGATTGTGGAATAGCCGCCGCGGTGGATGAGTGGTTATGGCGCTCGGCTGCTGGCCCGAAAGACGCGGGTTCGATCCCGGCCGCGGTGGTCGAATTTCGATGGAGGAGAAATGCTAGAGGCCCGTGTACTGTGCGACGTCAGTGCACGTTAAAGAACCCCAGGTGGTCAAAATTTCCGCAGCCCTTCACTACGGCGTCTCTCATAGCCTGAGTCGCTTCGGGACGTTAAACCCCGATAAAAAGAAAATGATTGTGGAATAAATCCTAGTTCAGCGCCAGCGTCCGGGTGTTTACTCTTTCTTCGTTACTTGAGTCTTGACACTGGTGCCGTGTTTCACCATGCCCAAAGCCACCAACTAGTCAGTTGAGTTCTCGAGCTAAATACAGGCAATCTCTATATTGACATTACAGAGAATTTGCTGTGTTAAGTGGACTGAAATGGTCATTACCGGCTGCACTACGGTCTTCATCTAGGTGCTTACTTGAAGGTTGCACCTATGGAGGATTCAGCCGTTGGTGTTTTTGAACATGATCTGCACACTGTTATTTTGAGTATTATCACTGAAATATTTGCCTTCTACGCACTGATCCTATCGAGCAGAGAAAACAGCCATGCGGCGCAGACACTCGAGGCGCAGCGGCTGTTTTTCTCCGGAAACGGATGTACCACGTGACCTGGCACAACGATCAATGACGGCAGGGAGGCGCGCGAGGCTCGCTAGCTGGGGTTCGCCGTGGTTCGCCACGGCTCAGGAATTCAGGTAAGTGCGGAAATCGAAGGTGCGCCGAGACCCGCTCTTCACGCGGAAATGCAATCGAAAAACATGTGCTGACCGCCGCCTGGCGGTCGCTTGGTGCAAGCTAGAGCAGTATGCAATTTCTTCTAGCTATCCAGGATGTCGTAGGCGGCAGCGATGTTCGATTTTCATGCGCAGCGGCCAGCTGCTTCAGTGCCAAACTGTGTGCAAGCCAGTGGCCTTCTCTTGCAACGAAGGGTTAGCTCTCCCATGTTTGGGTCCACAAGGAGTGTCGATTCCGGCTCAGCGTGACGTCACACGCGTTCATTTCCGGGTCAAATGCGTCGTCTGCTTACTTTTTCAGTCCAGCCGAACCGTCCCTGTCACCGCTGTGATAGTGTGTCGCAGAAGTGAGAGCACGTATGATAATTTAACGAGTAATTTCGACAATCGGGAAGCTGAGCGCAAGCATGAAGGCTCCTTATATGCCATAATTTTCTGGCATAAACACATTTTACCACCTGAATAAAGCGAATTTTTCTCAAAAACCTCCATGACGATGACAGATCTCTTAGCTTAGACATTCGGTTTGTGCTGAAAGAAAGCGTCCGTCATTACATTTAGTTTCTTTGTTTTTTTTCCAACGCTTAACCTCCTCCATGCCAAAGAATACCGTCGTTTACAGAGGCACAGCTTGTTGATTTCGCATTCTTGCAGACAACCGAACAAATGTGAGGAACGAGAATAAGACACGCGCCGAATTCTAACGGCTGTTAATTATAAAAGCCGAAGGTGATGCAAGAAGAGATGGAAGCAAAATTTGCAGCATTCAATAAAGAAAAGAACATCTCGCTAGCTACTTGCCAGCATGCCCTTGTCTAGCTTCAAACAGGAAATCAAGCATGGGGACACATATACGTTCTTTTCTGCAGAAACGACGCTGCATTTGAAGTAGCAGTAACGAGTTGGAATATTTCGTCGTGCGCTAGCCGGCACGTTGCAATGCAAAATTATTTCAAACAGGTGATGCTCCGAACACCCTGGTGGCGCCTGCCAGGAAGCCTCTTGAAAGCGCTTTGGCTCAGCCGGTCGGTTCACACTAGATCTAAGAGTTTCACCCATGGTGTAAAACTAAGTATCATGAGCCTTAATTAAGCTCAGTAAGTTGCCCCCATTAAACGCATAGTACTACTGTTAAGCGAAGCCTGGACGATGCTTTCAGACTTAACAAGCACGACTCTTATTTATTTATCCAGTTTTACGTAAACATACCGCCAAAGGCCCGTCCGAAACATGTTAACACGTCTCAATCGTGCCAGTCATAAAGCCATCTAGCGTCAGATTCTGTTGTTGTTTGTTGTCTATAGCAGTTTTCGCTCAATTCTGACTGCGCCCTGCAGTTGATCGAATCGTTGCTCCTAGCCCGGAAGTCTCCGTTCCCGTCATGCACTCGGTCTCAACAGACGTTGTCCGAGCGGAGTGCGGTGGTGTTCCCCCCTTCGCTCCCACCTCGGCGCCCCCTCGCCCCTGGGCTCGGCGCGTCCCCGGCCGGGCGGCCATCGCAGTGCTGCGGCCATCGACGTGATGGGTGCGCGCGGAGGTTGCGCGCGGCTCTCCCTGGCCTTCGCCCTCCTTGGGTGGCAAGGTGAGCGGCCCGCCGAAATGTTTGGATGCATCGAATTAATCCGGCCTGATAGTTTCAATCCGCACGTGCCCGTATCCTCATTGACGGAGCCAGTCACTGATGGAGCCAGTCGATCTCCATTATGGATTTTTTGTTCTTTTTGGCATTTATTCGGACGCGCGCATTCCGCTCGGCCCTTTCGCTTTTCCGAACGTAGCTCCACATCTGATAGTCAGCTGCGGGTGCTATCGCACTTATCGCCAGCATTTTGTTACCATTTAGACTGTATTCTTCCTGCAGCTAAGCTCTCTTCTGAATTCCTCGTACATATCACCCCCCCTCCGCTCCCCCCCCCCCCCCTGGAATGCCTTAATGAGCGTGGGAGCCAGAGCCATGCCCTGATTGCGCACTGCGCATTGGGAGAGATTGGCGGCTCTTTGATATAGAAGCGCCTGGAATGAATCTTTGGTCTCTTTGAGCGTCGACTCCGATTTTATGCTCAGGCACCGTCACTGTCACTTCGCCGTCGCAATTTGAACAAGTTATACCTGTTTAGATTTTTTGCAGAGTGTGACAAGCCACTGCCGTGTTTTCTACAATGTTGTCTCTCCGGCGCTGTCTCGGTCAAAGCAGGCTGCCAGACCATTTATTTTCTCTGAGCACTTTCCATCGGCACATTTCATTAAGATCGCAAGAGCAGGTGGGCAGCTTAACGCTGATAAAAGACACATTTTCCGGCTGTGAATTTCGCAAAAGTATTAAAAGTTTTCAGCACGTCATGACTGAAAATAAAGCGCCTATGGTTTTCAAATTACACTTTCTGTGGCGCACAGAAGGCACACAAAAGATACGTATACAAATAATTGTGTCACTTAAGCTCTCCCGTTTCAAATATTATTTAAAAAAAGAGCAGAGAGCAACAAAACTATTGTTATTGGTACCTGCATTTTGCATCTTAAGGATGGCCTTCACTAAACATTCATCTGGGCCACACAATGTGATAGGAATCAGCCTGCAGAACTAGCCATTCCTGAATGCATGTCTCGATGTTTGCTCAAGTGTTCCTGTTACGAGGAGTTCTGTTTGGCTGTCTGTGCACACAGCGCCTTCGAGGTTTAGGTTAGTACGGACCGTAATCTCGTGAAGTGACTGGCTTTGGCAGATGAATGAATATGCGGATGCGAATGCATAGCCCTAGAAGGCTTTCAATGATTACTACAACTTGTAACTGACCAGTGTGTTCAACTATTACTTACCACAATTGTTTCGCTGTTTGTAAAAAAAAAAAACATCGCTTGAGGCAAGCGTAGCAGGGGGCGGCAGAAGGTTAGGTGGGCGGATGAGATTAAGAAGTGTGCAGGAATAGGGTGGATGCAGCTGTCAAAGGACAGGGTTAATTAAAGAGACATGGAAGAAGGCTTTGCCTTGCAGTGGGTGTAGTCAGGCTGATAATGATTGTGGCGATGATAAAGATTATGATGATGATGATGCAATATCCCCATACGGGGTGAACTGCGGGGTAATAAAGTCTATGTCGCTGTTTATGTTTTATGGGAGGTGGGACCCTGCAAGCCAAAACATCGAGGCTTTTTTTTTTTCGCCTTCCTTACCACAGTTTGTTGCATAGCGTTTTCTCTCCTGTTTCTCGCACGTACTAAAGTTGTGTGACTGTACAAGTGTGCTAGAAATAAAGCAATCTTAAACTAAATTGAAGTACGTGTCACTACCACTTGCTGACGGATTTGTGCGTGTACGTAAATGTGCGCATAAGAGTACAGCATAACCACAGCTTGTCATGTTCAATATCCTAATTGTGGATTTAAAGGCGTTGAGAAGCACGCAAAAAAGTCACGCGAATCGTTTAAACCGTTAGCATACCACTCTAAATGGGCGCTGCAAGCAAGAAAGGAATGACTTCAACTGGTAGGTCCGACGTGACCCCTTTATCGTCAGGTGTTGTCAGTTATCAATGCCAATTTCGTCCAGATATCCCCGCCCCGTGCCCGCATTTTAATGGCAAAAGCAGAGACAGTGTTATGTGCTGGGCACTCTTTCTCGATGACACATACGAATTAAGCGTTCAGAAATAAAGCAGCTCAAATCGCTTTTTGCAAAAAATTCGCGTTGTCAATATCTTTACAATAGCCAAACGGGCGAGTTGGTGGTACATATTGGTGGAAAACAGCGCAACGACGCGGACAGAGTGGAAGAAAAATACAGGACAAGCGCAGCGACAGATTTTCCTGGATACTACGATCAACAAAGGACAAAAATATATCGCTAATCTGCGCTTGTCCTGTATTTTTCTTCCACTCTGTCCGCGTCGTTGCGCTGTTTGCCACCAATATCTTTACTTGCGCGACGTAGTTCTGACACACTGTTCGCACTCTCGTCATTAACGGCTGTCGCACTTCTTGCAAAGTCAGTTTATGAAGCTCGCTTCAAAGCGTGTGATGGTTAAGCTCCATCTCAACGACTGCAGTGGCCGATTGGAATCAGGGCACCCAGACCTGTGCATTTCCCTACTGCCGAATTACTGCTGCGTATCACGTGTTCTGACCGGTGACTCCTCCACAAAGAAGAAATGAGACAAAAAGATTGCGTTGAAGTGCATGGGACTCTGATTAAGCATCAAAGAACAGGCGCGGGTTTCGGGCTTTGGGTGACTCACAGTGGTCTCTTCTGTGAGCGTTAGAGTCATTCCCTTGGCCTTGGAGTTTGAAAGCATGACATTACTTAATGGCAGTTATGCAGCATGCGTTAGCACAGCCTTAGAAATGGATGTGTGGATTCATGCTCACAGCATGTTCAACGCGTGGGGTCCATAAATTGCACTTTGTCCTAATCTGAACGCAGTCGTGTCCCAGAGTATGCGGTCACGTAAGCTTCCTGAGGGTTGGATACGAAAATCTGCATCTTGCTCGTTACTATGGGGACACAAGTTTGTCAGTGGTGACTTTAGCTGAAGATGACGAGATCCACATAGCTGCACTTTTTATAGAAAAGGTCACTGGGCACCCATGTACCGGTAGATTCGGTGTTGGTATTTCCCTACTAGTGCATGCAGAAGCGGCCCTGGCAGGGCCTCTCAAAGACGTGCTGCAGAGTAAGGATGTCTTGAATATGAATAATGTTTAGACTCCGACAACCTATCCCCCCTTTAGGTGTGTAATAAAAAGTAGGTCAGCTAAGCTCTTGCCAAACACGAACTATTTAGAGAAAACCGGTAACCGCAGCGGCGTCCCCGCTGCTGTTCGACTCGGCGAACACTGTATTCATCCGTTAGCAAACGTTTAGGAAGCGGCGGCTGCGTCGATTGTCCAGGCACGGCTAATGGGGCAGTTAGTCCAAGTGTTTCCCTCTTTAGCTAGTGACAGTACCGAACATACGACTGTATGACAATTTTTTTGTGTGTGCGCGCTAAGATTACAACGCCCGTCTGCATGGCAATTGCGTTTAAACATCGACTAGAAGGAGGCAAAGTGGAGAGGGGAAAGAGAAAGGAGGGGTGAGAGGTGACGATTGGCGAGAGCGACACCTTTGTCGCCAATCAGACTCGAGCATTTTGGAGAGTGGAGAGGGTGTAAGGCGTGTCACACGCTAATTGATGGACTGGATCACCCAACCCGCTCGCGCGGCCTGAACCCATCAGTGCCAGCGGCTGCTCCTTCCGGGGGGAACACTAATGCTAACGCATACTCTGAGGCATGAATCGCATTTATCGCCTGTAACTTTTTACCCCTGAGCATACAGCAAACTTGCAAGTCATTATAAAGCGATAACGTTAGTTTTACTGCTTAGTACATCGTAATGCTTTATGATCGGTGAAACAAGTACTAAGGATCCCTGTAAACCATTCTGCAACACTTCAAATTCAAATGCAAGATCGATACGAGTTGCACGATCAGTCGTCCGCAGCGCTGGCCTTGTGGTCTTAGCATCCGCCTCGTATGCGAGTGGTGCGGGGTTCGGTCCCCAATGCCGCCGGATACCCACCGGTGATAAAATGGGTACAAGCTTTTCTCTAGACTGGTGCTCAGCTTCACCGGGGTGTAATGTACCGCGTTCTTGCACCGATATTATGGTTTTTTTTTTCCATCTGTATGTACATCTGTATTTGCCCCCCTCACCCAATGCTCTTCGGGGCCTGTGAGGTACTAATAAATAAATAAATAAATAAATAAATAAATAAATAAATAAATAAATAAATAAATAATAGGTTTTTGGCCACATCTTGCTCAGACAAAAACACCTGGTACGATGGCGCTCTTTCGCAAGTTGCCCTGGCACCATTGAAATGTATCATCATCAGAATCATCACGATTAGCCATCACAGTTGTGTTCCGATCCATTTTGAGGCTTTTAGACGCTATACGAACAGTTAGTATGAAGTGCCATCACGTCGCGCCGACGATCCCGCGTCTGCCATTGCACTGAGGTTGTGTGAGCCGCTTATAGCAGCGTTTCGCTGTAAAGAGGAGGCGAGTTCGTCCACGGTCCGTCTTTGGCGGCTCTCGTGTGCTGAGCTTGGTTCACTGCAGGCATCTCGGTGGCGTGGGCGGGCGGCCAGCAGTACTTCCGCGTGCGGCCCCGCGACGCCCAGGCGGTCGAGGGACAGACGGCCGAGCTGCAGTGCCACGTCGGCAACCTGGCCGGACCTGTGCAGTGGAGCAAGGACGGATTCCTGCTCGGTGAGTAGCCGACACTGCTGCCATCTGCTGTTGCTGTCGAGTCAAAAAAGTGCGCGTCGCAGTAACTTCCGGGTGAACGCGCAGTGCCCCCCCCCCTCCCCGCTCCCCACCCAACCGGCCTAGCCAATGCAGTGCGTTCCTGCTGCTGAAATGACAAGCGGAATACCAAGAAGGGACAGGCGTCGTCACTTGAGAGCGCGGACAGCCTGTCATTTGAACTTTCGGGTTCCGTATGTTACGTAGGCAGTCGTACCCAAAAATTAAAGACAGCAGCATTTTTGAACGGGAAAGAGTTTATAGACGCAATTTTTACATATATTATCAGATTTCGCTATAACAATCAATATATATGCAGATAATCTGTCGGCAGGCTCGCTTTTTTTTTTATCTATTAATGGCTTTGCTGTCCGTCAAAAGCGTTCCCCATTGGTTTTCTATGGCAGTATTAACTGCTCAATGCGAGCGATAGAAAAACTAAAAAAAGAAAAGATTTTGCTACATATCTGAAGAATGGACCATTACCTTACAATTTTTCCATAACAGTACATTACAATTTTTCAATATTAAAAATTTTTGTCCAAGAATGTTGGACGTGGTTGCGCCATCAATTTAATCCTCTAAACGAGTTAGTGCTCGCTGCGTCCTGAACGGAAATCTCAAAAATAACTGAATGGAAATTGTCGCGCTGGTTTTCAAACCACATATCCACTGTGAGAAGTGAACTGAGTGCAGCGCCTTGAATATATAAACAAGCAGGGCGCAGTCTCCTGGCAAATTATAACATATTTTTTATGACATTGCATGTAGAGGTTGGTGGGGGTCTAACGTCCCAAAGCGACTCAGGCTATGAGAGACGCCGTAGTGAAGGGCTCCGGAAATTTCGACCACCTTGGGTTCTTTAACGTGCCCTGACATCGCACAGTACACGCATGTAGAGGACAGCGTGTTCTTTCGCATTGGGTTAATGATAACGTGTCGTCAGAGGAAAGGTGAGTGGCTGCATGGTACCGTGAGGCCACGTAAGGAGCTTTAATATGTAAGGTGTCATGGAACAGCAGACAGTGTATGTTGATGCTGGGGTTCGTTTTTTCTTCTTCTACGAGGCATCAGTGCCACTCTATGATGGTGAAAGCATCTGTTCTTGCCAACCGAACTTTCTAATTTGTTATCTGCAGCTTTTATGCCGTATTTCTTTTTGTATTAGTACCCCCGCTAAAATGCTGGTCAGTTTTTTTCTGACAAGTTCTGACTGTAGTTTTGTTCGACTTTCTTGTTGCAGGTTTCGACCCGTCCATACCCGGTTTTCCGCGGTACACCATGATCGTAGACAATCAACGCGGCGTCTATAACCTGCGCATCACCAACGTTCAGATGGAAGACGAGGCGGAATACCAGTGCCAGGTGACAGCGAACAGCGCGATGCTTTCTCCTTTCTCACAGCAATTCGGAATTGTGACGAAAGATATGATTCTGTACCCATATGACACAACTCAGGCCGCTTGGCGTGGGCAGACAGAGTGTTACCGCCAGCTTCTCTTGACGTATATAATATGATGTGACACTATTTTATGATAATATACACCACTCGGCATGGAGCTTCTGACTCCTCGTAAAAAGCTCTCTGTCGGCTGTGGGCAGTGCGGTTTTTGGTGAACAATAAATGCACCCACAAGCTTTCCGTCGGTGACGCGTTCGTAACAAAGATTAATCCTTGCATACGAATAAGCTTTACTACCCCACTTCACATTAACTTTTGGTGCTTCGGATTTTCGTATTGCATTCCTTTAAATTTACTCTCTCTCTTTTTTTTTGCTACATTAAGCGCACACTAAAAGGAAACAATTTGGCAAGGAACGGGTTAGCGCCACTGTTGAATTCTCTGTCATAAACTGCACGAGGAATTTTTCTCAACAAAAAGACGACAGAGAAAAACACCTGGTTGCTAGGAAATTCGCAAATTAGGTCCTCTATTTCCCGAACGTTTACACCACTACGTAAAGCGGGCATTCTGGAGTCCTTGCTGTAATGCAAATTATACCCTGGGTTCTCGGTCAGTCAGAGAGAGAGCAACCGCTTAGCCCTCCAGTTACACGCTCACTTTAATTATAATACATAATGACAGATGTCCCAACCATACCGCGGGTCTCCCTCTATGTTGTGCGGAAACCAACTTTAGCGCCGTCCCCACCGTTTGGCAATAACAAAAATGACCCTGAAGGTGTGGGTTTCACGCCACTCCAGTGGATGGCATGCGAAGCGATAGACGCTTCGCATTCTCGTATCTGGGCAGAAATATCCAGAAATAGATCGCCGTTATTTTTTCTCCCAATCATGAGGCATGCCCGTCGATAAATACTGTTGCACGTGAGAGCGATGAACCAATCATGGTCAACAAAAATGCACACAGCCAGGAACATTTCATGCATTTTTCCTAGATCGTCGCAACATGTCTCGCTATTATGTAATTCTCGCCTTATGCAAGCTCAGTTCTCGGTAAAAATGACGATTTCTTTTGTCTTGGGACACTAATCTCTCAATCTATCAACACTTAGTATTGTGCCTTAGCCTCATTTTTAAGACTCTTTTTCTTTGTCTCTCTCTTTCTTGGTTGCTTAAAAGCACCGAATGGCACAACGGAAATTCCCCGATCTTCTATCAGGCACTCACGTACACTAGTTTTGTCATTTAAGCGGCTTTTATGGTCATGTAAGCATTATTTTTTTAAGTACGACAATCTAAAGACGGTTTGCGATGTAGTCTCTGTATTCAAGGGTTATTTTTTTTTAACTACAGCACCACCGTTCTTTGTGTTTTCCCAGCACGCATCGCTTAGTTTTCTTGTGATTAGCAGCTGACATACACGGTGCTTTCTGCATATGTAAAGACAGTGGGCTGAGCACAGATGCTTTCAAATAAGCAAGGGGCAGTTATTTCCGTGTATTTGCTTCCAAACCATAATATATCGCTTTTAATCTTATTAGATTTTTCTTCATGCTTGTTTTGTCATGTGCGCATATAAATTATTGTAGCAAGGACATGACATGTGGGCTGTACGCAACGTTTGTCAAAGGCTTAGAGGCCGGGCGGTTTGCTTCTAATCCGCGTAATGGGATTCTTCTGACACGAGTCCGAACCTTCGGAGAGTGGTGACCACATTTCCTCATATCTGCAAGTGGTTTGGAACTCTGGGGATGCGTAATGGGCCACCACACATCGTGGCCCACAATTAAATCCCACTGGGCTCTGAACTTTTGACAAAGAATGTACCCCTCGCTGTGTCCACTGTCAGCGCTTTGTTTCCTTATCGTCATCTTGAATCGGCACCAGTCAGCCCAATATTCTTTCTCTTATCTGATATGAGCAGCAGTTAATAAACTGCTTCATTTTCCGTTTTTTTTCTCTTTTTAATAAATACTGTGGACTTTTTCTTCTGTTAGGTGGGACCAGCCCCAAAGAATCACGCCATTTGGACTGCAGCGCGCCTGACAGTGCTTGGTGAGTCGACTATACATATGCCAACGTATTTTCTTAAACTCGTGAGTAGCTGAAGGCTTCAAAACGCAAACTGCCCAGTCGGCTCTGCATTTCTCTGCGGAGGAGTGCCAATAAGGGATGCAGTCGAAGGAAATGGCAAGCGCAGGACACCCGTTGCCTGATATCCTTTGTGTGTCTACTGCAGCGTCTGGTCCTGGAACCCTTCTGTAAATAACTGCGAGGGAAAATTTAAACTCCAAGATGTCTATTCAGAAGAGTGATGCCTTAATCAATGACGTTCTAACGGGCAGAAGATCTCGAGAGAGCTGTAAAAGCAAGTCGAAAGGGCTTTATATTCGGCTTGTGCACGCCTGTTAGCAATACCTTGCCTCAGCGACGAACGCAGCACAGGGTATTAAATTCAATCTTTAAGATATGTAAAGATCTTCTCTCAGTTTGGTGATTTTCGAACGAGGCTAGAGTGAAAAATCACTGGGAACACGCACAAACACACACAAAAGAAAAATTATTTATAAATTAGTAGGAGAAGTGTGCAAGAACAGGTAAGTGCACAATGAATGTCAATGAATGTGAGAGTAGCATTTGAAACACGGCAGCTGCGATGAAGAACTCGCCATCGCAAAAGTAATTTTGCCTAGTATGGTGCTCACACACTATTATGTGGCCACTGAGTACTGTACTATCTCTAAAGCCTAACACGACAGTGATCATTGTAAAGAGCAAAAACTTGCATACCTAGCCTGAAAGCTCTGCGTGGTTCACGTGCACGTTACATCCATTTCGAGTGCTATTCATGTACTTTGAGGTCCGCGTAGGCAGCTCATGAGTCTGATATGCCCTGCTGTCAATGCGCAGTGCCAACGAAAGAAATCGAGCTCCGACACCGCGGAAATGGCAGCGTGGTGGAAGTTCGGGAAGCCGAAAGCCTCGTCATCGCCTGCTGGGTGCGGAACACCAAGCCAGCGGCGGACATCAGGTGGCTGCGGAACGACCTCCCGCTCGCCCAAGGTACGCCACTCATGCCAGAGAAGAACAGCGCATGGCGCAAAGCTTTTAGGCTTGGACGCCACGCGCATGGTTTCCCGAGCAACATTTAACGTTTGGCCACTTTATGCGGCTACAGAACACAGCAATTTGTTTATGCTGCGTTTGGCTTGTTTGACTTGCATGAAGTTTTTGACAACTGCCGAAGAAACACCGATGTTGTCACGAGCCCATTAAGCTGCCCGACGTTGTGTTTTTACTACAAGCTAAGTGCCTTCTAATCTTGTCATCCTGAGAGATCACTGGGTAATTCCATGCTTGCAGACTTCACGGTGCCATTGCCTCGCCTTAGTGTCAGAGTCGGCTCCACTCACATCGCAATTGAGGTTGAAATGTGCCGGGATTTGTTTCCTGCAGAGAAAGCTTTGACCAAGAAGAACGCCTCCGGGGAGAAGCTTTTCTCGGTGTACAGCTCTGTCACGCTGTACCCGAAGCTGGACGACAATCGCGCCGTGTACACCTGCGAGGCCACGCACCCGGCCCTCGAGAGCCCTCTGCAAGCGTCCGTCACTGTTAGCGTATTGTGTGAGTCGCATAAAAACAATCATTTTTCCATGTCTAGTTACCATCTCAAAACTGGCTCCTTAAATTTCATATCCGTTTCCACGAAAAGTTTTCTTTTAAAGGGCAAGTGCACAGGTTTTAGAATTCGACGACCTTAATGGGGTCGAATGTGTGAAACTTACAGGTAAAACATGCCAAGTCCTTTTGGCCCTAGCATTTGAAACGGTCAGGAAATCGCAGATTAAAATCTCGGCGGCCTTCAAGCTGCTCTGTAGCGCCCAGCGCCAAGTGAGGGGTGCATGATTACGTCGTCTACGATACCGGTGCGTTTCCGACGCATAAACGGTCGCTTTCAAGGAAGACAACCAACGCCACCGAAGGCAAAGCCCAGCGAGCATCCAGCGACGCACGGCAGGGTGCGGTTGACGGCAGCATAAATTTGAAATCTTACCGTCCATGACGTCACACCGAGCTTCTTCGCAGTCCTCCGGTGCTGTGACAAGAAGCCAGAAATTTAATCGCTCATTGCGTTCACATTTTAAATTATAACACCAAAATACTTGGCATGTTTTACCTAGATTTGAATCCTTGAAACTCGCGGAATTCTCAATAAGTGGTGCAGTTGCCCTTAAATGTAGAATTCCTGAAATTTAACAGAGCAACGTCCTATTGGCAATGGCAGCATGTCAGTACGTTGCCCGGAGCATTCCAATATAAATGCACAATTTATCAAACAACAATAATGAGATTTCAACCCGCGAACGAACGCTCGCTAACGGTTGCCTTCACGCGTGGCATGCGTCATCGCCTTTGCGCAGATCCTCCGGGCGCGCCCGAGATCGAGGGCTACCACGAGGGCGACATCGTGCAAGTGGGCGACACCCTGACGCTGGCGTGCATCTCTCGCGGCGGCAACCCGCCCGCTGCGCTCACCTGGAGCCGCGACGGCCGGCCGCTCAGGGCGCGCTACAAGTCGGCCTCGCGCGAGGCCACCAGCGCCTACACGTTCACGGTGACGGCGGCCGACAACAACGCCGTGTACCGATGCGAGGCCAGCAACCTGGTCACCCTGCAGCCCTCGCAGGCGTCGGTAACGCTCAGCGTGCTCTGTGAGTCCTTAGGCCGTAGAGCTTCGCATCTTCTGCCCTAATGCTTTCTTGTGGCATGCTGCTAGTCTTACAGCAACAGCTGTTAATGCCACTCTTCTCGTTTATGAGATGTCGGCGTCGTTGGCGTAGTACACCAGGTGCAGCGAGTCGCTCTTATGGGTCTGAATGAAGTCAAGACAACGCGCCACAAAGATGGTCCTAACACAATGGTGTCTCTTGTGACGACACAAGACATCCACTAGGCCTTACGGGGCACTAATGAGAGTGTAACGTCACAAACTTAGCACACATTATACAGTCGTACCGAGAGTTACTAAACACTGCCAAATGGCATCGGCATTTCGCACTACATCGCTTGAGGATTCGAATTGCCACGATGGAACATGTCCGGTCAGTCTTTCGCGAAGAGGGAAAGAAATACTAACGCTTTGACATTTATAGTAGCGATATATCCTACGTGCCCAGTTGCACGTTTCGTCCTCCAAGGGCTGTAAATAAAGGCAGCCGGTACGTATTCGCGTGGTCCTTGTTTGCTTGAGGGGTTCAAAGAGTCCACAAGGGTACTTTGCAAAGGAAATTGACATTCCTTTGTTAAGATGGTAGCACTGTGCTTTTAAAAAATCGGCATGGTAAATTTAGCTGCTTAGAACATTATTCAGCGAGAGCTGTTAAACGGTTCTCTATACTGCACATGTCACCATCGGCTGCTCGGTTCTGACGTCACGTACGCTCGGTTCATTTGACTCATGCACGTTGGTATTTTCTCCCTTCTCGCTTTGGCCAGCGAGAAGCCTGTTACTGACTTCAGTGAGGCACTGGCATGGAGGGCCGAAGAGAGACCAAAATTGACAAAAAGAGAGCAGATTTGCAACTGATTTTTAACGGCAGTTACGACTGCCCACACAACTCCCGAAATTTCGCAGCTGGACACATGAAATTCAGGCCATCAGGAAGAATTCGAAGAGATCTTTCAGGGGGTATCGGTTGACTCCTCATAAACTTAGTAGTTTCCGTTTATTTTAGGGTGACAGGTCTTCCTGAACAGAAGAAGGATATGTTAAATGCGTCCTGCGTGAAAACGCAGTCCCACCCTCGCGCGTCTTCATGACGGCGCCTAAGGAGGCCAAGGCCGGGGACCTGGTGACCGTCTCATGCACCACGGCACCCAGCAACCCGGCGGCTGAGGTGTCCTGGAGGCTCGATGGCCGCACCGTGCAGCCGGCCTCCGATCAGTCCACGGTGCAGAACAAAAATGGCTGGATCACGTCTTCAAACCTGACCATCACGTTGACAAGGCAGGTATGCCTGCAGCTCTGTCTGGCCATGCTTTGGGGCCTGCTTACTCCTGAATTACTACCCTCTGCGGGGAATTTTCTCTCGGGCTCTGTCATACGATAATAATTATTTGTGAATCAGTACTGGAGCCTATGAGTTCCAACCTCTGTTTCTTGCTTTGACATGAGCCGACATGCGACGCAAAAAACTTCAAATCTAGTCAGTCTTCCTTCCAACAATTGGTTGTTTGGAGGCGAGCACAGTTCTTGAATATTCTGAATCGGCATTGCTGTTCGAAATATCGAGTGTCAAAAATACGATTGTATAAGCTCCTTGAGTTGGCTTTCTCGCATCTTTTATTTGGACATCCCAGAGCGCGGGGAACTTTTGCACATTTCTCTGTTCTTACCTCGTCTCGTCCGTGCGATGTTCTGTGCCTACTTGTTTGCCATGCACCAACAGGCCCAAATTTTTCCTTTACTAATCCTTAGCTGTCTCAATGCCCCCCCCCCCCCCCCCCCCCCCCCCCCCCCCACTTAGCGGCGGCGACCATGGCGCCGCTCTTCAAGGCCAGAGGTCACGGCTAATCCGCCTCGTCTTGCTCGCTAGGCGTTGTGCTAACAGAATACGCTTGGCGCCTCTTGTTATCGCTCTCTCTTATTTCGTTTGCATCGCCATGTGTCGCAGTGGATTGGCTTCGTTCAAGAAATGCACGCAGATTTATTCCCTGCATGACTCCCAATCTTTGAAGGGCAACTGCACCTTTTTTTTTTAGAATTTCGCAATATTCAAGGATTCAAATCTATATAGGCTGTAGGTAAAGCATGCCAAGCGCTTTTGCTCTAGCAATTAAATTAGTGCCGTAATCGACGATTGAATTTTGCGCTTCTCCTCAAAGCACAATTCAAGTGAGGGGAATTTCGGTGTGACGTCACGGAAGGTATGATTTCAAATTACCGCTTCCGTCAGCCACACCCTGCTGTGCCTCGTTAGATGCTGCCAAACAATGCTCGGCGGGCTTTACCTTCGGTGGTGTTGGTTTTTTTTTTCCTTCAAAGCAGGGGTTTAGAGGTTGGAAATGTACCCATACCTTCGATGACGTCATCATGCGCCCCACCCTCCCTTCCCACTTGGCGTTGTGCGCTGCGGAGAAGCATGAAGGCCGTCGCGATTTTAACCGGCGATTACGCCACCATTTCAAATGCTAGCCCAAAAGGACTTCGTATGACTTACCTGCAAGTTTCACACATTCGGCCATTTTAAGCGCCTCGATTTCTCAAAACCTATGCAGCTGCCCTTTAAAGCCACAGTATTAGCTCAAACTAGTACACAGAGACAAGGTAGTAAGCACACAGGTAATGCTGAAACGGCGGAGCAAGCATATATTCGTTTTTGTACTGTACACTGTTCTTACCGCGCAGGTACCTTTATACACTGCCCCTCTTTTGCAGGACCCCGACGTCAAGTCTTTCACCTGCATTGCAGAAAACCAGAAGTTGCAAGCAACAGTCGTCCAAACGGTGACAGTCAAAGTCATATGTAAGACTCCGTTCCACCTCCAGTAGACTCCACATCTATCCGCGTCTATCTCGAGAGCCACTAAGGCCCATGCATTGCTCGCTCCGACTTGAATTTCGTTACTCCCCCGTGCTGATGAATTTTAACATCACCGGATTTTCAATTAGTTTCACCTCCTCCTCGCTGATGGTTGTATTCTGATGCTTCATGCATGCACATGTGGGCAGGAATAAAACGCACAAGGCAAAAAAAAGTTGCATTTTATTTTATTTCAGGCTCCATTTTCTTTCGATCCTTTCCGTTTTTAATTCGAAGGAATTGGTTGCAGTGAATGTGCTTGCAACGAATGAGGACAAAGTTTCATCCGCTTTAACCATGAGACCAACAGCAGAGGTCTCTTTCACGCGTTTGCGTTGTCGGGTTCCCCTTCTAAATTTCTACCTTCACAGATCTGGCCTGGTGGTTTCTCCGTTGTGCCCTTTTTGTGCCTAACCTGAGACAATCGATCGCTGCCTGCTGTTCTGCCGCCGCCTTTCTCATTTGAGGAGGTGCCCTTTGCAAATTACGTTTCACCTGCTGGGTTTGCCTGTGCCCTTTGCGGTTGTGCGGTTGTTCTTCCCATTGGCGCTTCGTTGCTTGGACGAAGCGACAGGAGTGTGCGCTCTGCTGTGCACAATTTTCATCAAGAAATGCAGCAACTCCCATCCTAATCTTGTTTTCCCGCTCGCAGTCAGTACGAAATTGAAACATTACAGGCATTGTATACAATTATGCACATTAAGCCATTGTCCCGTCTCCGATCTCTAAGTTAACAGGACCCCTGTCTTTGCGTCTCCCAGTCTGTCAGCCCATAAACTATTACTGCTCCTTTCATTGTCAAAACGTTCCTGTTTCCAGCAATTAACAGCCAGTGTCTTGGCCACTCACCCGTAGTGGATATGTGCCAGCTTTATTTGAGGCCAACCAACCAACCAACAACAACAACAGAGCTACTGCCCGACTTCTCAGTCAATCACGCGGGATAGGTCTCAGACGCCACTTAATGGTCACCACATCTGCAAGTTTTGTCTGCGGGTTAGCTGGCCCGTATTTCGGTGTGACATTGCTGCGTGAGTAGAAGCTGACCTTTTCGAATGAGAAGAATCTGCACACGGACGCATGTATACCAGTTAAGGCCTTCTTTGGACTCGTCAGAGCGAGCTCAGTGTATCCAACACAGAGATTCTTTGAGCCGGGTTTTTTTTCAAGGCTCCAGCTTAGCTGCGAAAGAATTACCCGCGTGTATCGCTAATTTTGAGATATATTACGTTGGTGCAACGTATACTAACGAGAAGGATGATCAAATGCAGTACTGTCATGCTAACAAACGCCAAGCGGGTATTTTCCTGTGCCTTCTATTGCCCTTGCGCAAGGTTTTGAAAGCGTTATGTTCATTGCACTCGTCTGTAAAGTCCATGTCTACTGCAGTGTCGTCAAAAGAGCCCCTAAATGAACCTGCGACCTAGCACTAAACAGAACTCGCAATGGAGACAGCACCGCAAAATATCCTTCCAAGTTTAATACAGACGTCGGGCAAGCAGGCCGCCCCACCTGGCGGACGTCTACAATGAATGTCCAAAAAATTCAAAGGATGTTCAAGATTCTCCCCAATTCGAATTTCAGCGCAGCTCTGTCGGTGTCTCAGGCTCTGTGAGCTAACTGTTTGGCTTTGCTGGGTCGTCTGCAGGTTTGGCGACGATATTAGTTCAATAATAGCATTAGTTGATGAAGACCACGATGTGCAATGCATAAAGCGCGAGAATATGTATATTTGTCCAATAGCAGTATTAGTTGAACACGACGACGACGACGGTGTGCAGTGCACAGCGCGAGAGTATGTTGCAATTGAACACGGGAACGCAACACCGGAGGATTCTTCCTCATGAACAGAAAAGGGATAAGAGTTTCGATTTCCCGCGTGCTTTTCTTTTTTATTACCTGAGTACAACTTAATAGCCACCCGATTTTTGGCCGATCCCCCAGTGTGGCTATGCGTCATCCTTTGATAGGCTAACAGCAACAATTGAACGCGGGGCGTGATCGGCTGCGGCGACAGCCTAGTATGCTCAGGACGAACTGGTGGGTGAGTTGGTTACACATACGAAATGATTCCCGGCGCACAAAAAAGACGAGGGCAGACAGATAACACACGACAAAGCGCCGTACTTCAGCTAGCGTATTTATTTATATCCTAGTGCTCTCGTGAAGTGGCCAGCGAAGCTGATTTGTTCGCGGCGCCGCAGGCTCGAATCCTAGTCGCGGCAATGTTTATTGTTATTTATTTATGGCTTGGCTCAGTTAAACTGAAGGCGGCGACGCGGCTCAACCCACGAACGGGCGTTTAAGAGCTGCGCTCTAAAAAATTTCGGCCTACAGTTTACTTACTCTGCGCCAAAATTACCAAGTACGCAAATGCGGTCTCGATAAGGGCTTTGTTAATTGCTGCATAAAGAAACTCCGCGCAGGAGGCGAATTATCTAGGTGCGAGCACAAAAGGTGACAGCAGTCGTCTGACTAAAAGCATAAAAAAACTGTCAAGCATTAGGTCATGCGCTTTTTTTTTTCATCATTCCATAGACACCTAAGTTACGCAGTAATTACGTATTTGTTGCCTACTATTCGGTGTTTGTTTGTCCTGTGCTTTGAAAGAGTGGACTATTGGCCTTGTTTCTTCGTTGTTGCATTTTCACTCCTGAAGAAGTGAAGCGCACTCCAGTCTCAGCCACGTACCCGTTGCGTTGCAGATCCGCCCCGCGCGCCTGTGATAATCGGCTACGACGAAGGCACCCCTATTGTGGCCAACTCGATACAGCGCATCAAGTGCGTCTCAATCGGGGGAAACCCGCTGCCATCGGTCAAGTGGTACAAGGGCACCAAGGAGGTAACAACGCCATCACTCTCCCGCAAACCTGGAAAAGCGTTCGCTACTCAGCTACTCAAGTTCCGACCTCTCAAGCTTGCCGCTCTGAAGCCCGCAGTTAGGCTTTAGCATATGTCCACGATAGCACCTAGATGGCGATCCAGGTGGATTTATGAGTGGGCGCTGGAAGTGTATTCCTTGATATCCTCCGTGCTCAACTACGCCCCATTTAAAGCAGACCCTGTTTTGTCCAGGTTTTTTCTTGCATTTCTGCGATAGGTACTTTTTCCTCTTGAGCACACCCTGATGATTTCGCACTGCAGCGTGTTAGCAACCGCTCAACAACAAGCTAACTGCCTTTCCGTTGAAAGCAAATGCAAAGCTAGAATAGGTGCAGCGTTGAGCGCGAGTTAAAGAACCCGTGTAGATTTTGGCTCGACTTCCGGCCCAAGCTGTGGTTTATTGTCCCGCCCTTCTTTTTTTCTTTCAGTACTCATCGCTGTCTACGGTCACAGGAAGTGGAGTGTCAAGCGTGTTGGAAATCATGGCCCAGCCCGACGACAACCAGGCAACGTTTCACTGCAAGGCCTCCAATTCGGCCACCACGGAGCCCCTCACCACGTCCGTGAAGACAACTGTATTGTGTAAGCAACTCTTTTAAAAGTGTTTTTTGTCATTTTACACCAACTAGCCCGCAACAGCACCTCACGGACTCTTTGCTTTTGCCTCTCTTGGCTCATTTGGCCCTTCAGTGCTACGCTATAAATAAGTGTTATCGTGTGCACACATCTAAAAACTGCTGCGAATGCGTCGATGGCCGGCAAGTTTTAAAATGCACGTGGGAGCTGGAAAGTAACCACGGTAGAGGCGGCCGCCAGAGAAAAGCAAACAGAAACTGAATGTCAACCAGATCGAAGAAAAAATAAGGAGTGGTGGTTTGCGAGATCTGAATGTAAGGGTGAGTCAGCTGGCTTCTAAGATGTGTCGCCCATTCGCCCATTGTGACCACCAGGGTTGCTGCTGAATGCCGACGGTGTTTTCTGTTAGCCGTCTCGGACGACATTTAGGGGATCTGCGATTGAGCACTGTCATTTCTTCGTCGGAGAGATAGGTAAATATTCTGCTATTTTCTTTTCTTCATTCTGTTAGCCCCAAAGAGCAATGGCGGCCGCGTTTCTCAGCTGGCTCGTGCGGTACTAGAATGCGAGTAATAATGGCACATCCTGGGTTTTTTTTTTGCAGTTCCTCCAAAAGTTGTCTCGATCACGGTGGTTCCTCAAACTCCGAAGGAAGGCGACACGGTAAGAAATTCCGGTTTCTTTTATTTTACAGATGTGTTCAGTCTGTATATTCAGTGTCACGGAAATTAATTCGTCAACTTCATCCTGGGTCACAAGGTGGCCATAAGCGAGAGACTACTGAAAAGAAGAAAGAAAGGAAAGAAGAAAGTTGTATACGTAATCTACCCGAGTAGCGTTGAACATTAAAGTTGTGTTACAAAACTGCTATGTAAGCTGCAGTAACCTTACATGTGACTCTGAAATCTAATTTTAATGCTCAAAATTAGCAAGTAACGTTATATTTTTTCTATCACAAACCTCAGTTTATAATTCAGAGTGCGCATAGTGCTTGTGCAGTGTTGAAGGTGCTGTTATAGTGTTGAAGCCGGCAAATAGCCTTATACGTTTTAAGAATTTTTCTAATATTCTGCTTTAAATGTTAATATGACATTTAAGTCATAACTATAATACAGCATAATCAATAAATTTCAAGCATTGTGCTCCCGAACTCATCCCACTGTTCTTACAGTAAAGATATTCTTCAACTACCAGCACATCGAAATAAATCTCTTAGGTTGTGCCTGCCACAGATTGAATGCACAGTGTCATTATTTTGTTAGAAAACTTTGCTTATTACACATTCACCACTGTCACTCATGAGACACCCTTCAATAATGGCTATATAAGTCGCCGTCATTGTTGTTATTATGCACAGTGTTGATTAAGTTCTGTACCTTCACAATTAGCAAGCTTCATGATCTTACAACGTAATTACTTTACCATTTTAGAGAAAGTTGCAGTTATGTTGGTTAAATGTTTAATTAAAGTTATGGAAAGGTTATTCCTACGTTTGTTTGCAACATTTCAGAAGATTTAAGAAAAAAGAACATAAAGAACAATGTTTTAATGTTTGACTGACATAACCTTGTTGGCAGAGTAGCACTGCTGCAGCGTTTCCGCGCTATGTGGGTAGTGGTACTCAGTGTTAGATACTCTGTAATAATAAAGTCCACTATATATATGCATGACTATGTAACGGAACTTTTAAACACGATTAGTTGAAAAAGCACCAAAAGCTGCTCTGCCAGGCATATACTTCAACCCGCTGTTGATTACAGTGACATGCTAGTGGCGATTGTCCTATTCAGTAATTGATAGTACGGGGTCCGGATATGGCTGTACAAGCAATTTGCACGCCTTTTCCTAAGTTGGCATGGGGCAGACAGTGCAAGTGAGAGGGCCAGTTTTAATCTGCTGACCACATGCACGCCACGGTAAGCAGAGACCATATCACGCCATCCTTCTACCTGCATCGTTAGTCATCTCTCCTCTATAAACGCTGATGACCGCACACGAAATGTGGCAACTAAGCAACACCCAACTTTGGACGTCGCGTTTTCTCTTTTTCAGTTTTCGGGAGAACTTACTCCGTCAAGCTTTGTCGCACTTGCCAGAAAACTAGAGTTAGCTCTTCCCTGATGGGTCCCCAAAAAAAAAAAATCCTTGACCAAGGCGTTACTAGAGGTATCTGCATAGAGGGCCTATTACGCGTTAAATTGCGACTGCATAGCCGCATGTTTCCACTGAAAACTCCTTCGTGGCACGAGATATCCAGCGAGAGTGTTAACAGGCCAGGTGGCCCGGAGGATGGACGCTTTCGAATGTGCGCCCTGCATTCTACCGGCTTCTTGGTCGGCTCAATTTCGTCAGATTGCGTCATTCGATCCTTGCGAATTGTAATTCACGCTCCCGTCTTTCAAAAGAAATGATCAGCATAAAACGTCTGGTGTTTTTTATTTCGGAAGGCCCACCTGGGTAGTATAGCGAGCGCGGGAACCCTGACCGTGCATGGCATTGCTCGCACAGGTGGTTCTGACGTGCGAGTCCGGCAGCTCGAACCCGGAGAGCAGCATCCGCTGGGAGCGCGACGGGCGCTCCCTTTCCGGCCAGCACCAGAGCCGCGTGGCGGCGCAGCACGGCGGCAAGGCGACGCGCAGCCGGCTGCGCCTCAACGTGACGGCCGCGGACGACGGCGCCACGTTCACCTGCCTGGCCTCCAACCAGGTGCAGCCGGCCGCCAGCGGGAGCCTGGCGCTGCGCGTGCGACGTAAGGGCCCTTCGCCGCAACAATAAAAGGGTGCCGGCCAGCCTGCTTCTCACTGCCGCCGCAACGACGCGGCTGCAGTGGGTGTCGAGGCAGGGACGCGAGGACACTGCTTGGCAACGAATACAGCATGGGCTCCCTCGCGTCCATGCGTGGCGGCGCTGCAGCCGCGTTATTCCGGCCTCCGTGCGACACCAGCACTGAAAACCCTAGCGCCGAGCCGGGCCTAGCTTCCTTACGACAAATTCACTCTCTAGGCACAAGAGCACCTTCTTGTTTGCCACACCTAGCTGAAGCTCTTGCACTTCGTGAACAGCCTGTTGTACTCAGGGGCACGAACCGGGAGCTTTTCGCTCGTTTTTGTTCTTAGTCTCAGAATAGTTTCTGCATCATTTGAAAAAACATCGTCTTCCAGAAGTGACCCCTGAAAAACATCACTCTCTAAAACTCTTCGCGGAAGTTATCTGCAAAAAAAAAGAAAAAAAAAGACTTCATCAATATACAGCGTTATACCTCGTCGTTTCAATGCTTATTTCCAGAGACAGCCTTGGCACTCGAGTCGTTCATTTACATGCTTACGCTTTATAAACCACAACTGTCGGTCCAATCTTTCTGCAAAGCTTCCGCTGCGATCTTGAATTGCTAGGAATTGAAAAGGGGGACATTGACGCCTGATGTAGTGTCATGGCAGCGAGCTTTTATTACTGCGGTGTCTTTTGTCAGCACTGGTGTAAAATAGGCTGTCCTGCCTGCGTGTGCATAAATTTCGGCACATTATGTGGGCGTGTCCTCAGTATGTATGCCCCTTTCTGCTGTAAGTAGAGAACACGTGAATTGGCCCACGTACGCGGCACCATTTGCAAGAAATTGTATCGACAGTAACAGCTTGCGACGAGAACAGGAAATCATGAGCTCTGTGTACTTCGTGTTGTAGTAGCCTTCTTTTCTAGAATACTTGGCAGTGGATTGATTTCTTGGGCTCCAAGTTTAACGAACTCGCATTTACTGCGGCCGAGCAAACACAAGCTGCTCCTATAGTGTTTGATACTCGCTTTTGGGGAAATTCGATAGGATACACCGTGAAAACAAGGTCCTTTGGACGGAATTGTTACAGCTTTGAAGTGTACGGGAGAAAGTTGACAGTTAAGGGGCACACTCGACACCACGCCTTGGAGATGGCCTTTCATTGTGTAGACATGTATCTACATGGAGAAGAGGTGCCACCATTAAACCAGTACGAACCACTAAGCGGAACAAAGACACTGTTCGGAAAGGGCTTTCAGAATGAGGCGAAAACATCAGTCGAAATAAAATGGCATTGAAGGGTATTACAACACCTATGTCCACGTTCATTAGCAGAGCCTCGTGATATCAACACGCAGTATTATTCTGTCTGCGCTGGCTAATCATTCCTATCGACCAAGTCTGGACACCGAACAGTTTCAATAAGCTTTATATACTTTGGCCAAATGCGACAGAGCACTAACACTGCGATAGGTCTGCGCTTAAGACTGCTAAATGTCTAGCATCTCGGACGATGCGCGACGGCGTCGGGCCGTTTTTGTGGTGGCCGGGTGCCGAAGCAGTTGGCATGTGTGGGCGCCGATCTCGA
This sequence comes from Amblyomma americanum, assembly GCF_052857255.1. Taxonomy (NCBI): domain Eukaryota; kingdom Metazoa; phylum Arthropoda; class Arachnida; order Ixodida; family Ixodidae; genus Amblyomma; species Amblyomma americanum. The sequence continues at coordinate 11,763,913 of NC_135502.1, read as the reverse complement.
GAATCCACTTTGGCTGCCCATCTTTCGCATCGCTGGTGCTAAAAAATGGCGATAATTTTACATGCCGATGGCGTTTGCAGGCGAGGTCTAAGAGCTGGCCTGTGCTTTTGGTTTTCCCAGACAAGCCACTGTTCCTGCACCCGGCCGCCCCAAAACACGAGGTCAAGCAAGGCGACAGCGTCGTGCTGAACTTGTCCGCGAAGGCTTACCCTTCGAAGATAAGCTACTCGTGGACCAAGGAGGGCGCTCCGCTGCCAGAGGAATCGTGGCGGGAGACGCGTAGGGTTTTCCACCGCGCCTCGGCGCTCGTCATCGGGCGCGCGCTGAAGGAGGACAGCGGACACTACGAGTGCGAAGCCAGGAACAGCGTGGGAGCCGCCAGGGCGGCGCTCGTTCTCAAAGTGCGCTGTGAGTACTTTACGAGTGCAAAACATTAGACGCGTTGCGGGTGCAGCGAACTGCACTTAAAATCTCGCCGCAGAACGGACGTTCACTGAGAGTTAAGACACACAGAACGCTAACTTACAACATCGCCTGTTGGTTTTTTAAACTGCTGTCTAAACCCTTGTTGGAAGTTGTCAGAAAGGTTATTAGAAGTTACCGTTGTGTGAGTGTGCGCCTGAACTTTCAGTTCACGTCTGTTTTGCAGGGTGATTTTAAGTTCAGTATGCTAGGAGTAGAGTCTGCGTCAAACTTGTGTAGTCTGCCAGAGCAGTTTTCAGCACGTTGCAAAAAAAAAATAAATTTGTCAGATATTGGCGGTTATCAGGTAGCATGCTCGTCGTTTCCACGTGGATACTGTCTCTGTGGCCCTAGCTACGGCGAAGTGCTCCCATAAAAACGTGGCGGCTGCGGCTGCGCTTCGCTTTATTTGCAAATAAGTGCGACGCTCGTTCGCTCTGCACAAGTGTGACGCCGACTGTACGCTTGCGCTGATTCCCGATATTGCTGCCGGGAGTTTGTGAACACCTTTCGACGAAAGGCGACTGAACAAGCGAGCGAGCGTGCCTTCATCTCACCCCAGAGGCGCTGCTTGTCTTGAAAAGCCATTCACAACCCCACCGCCAAATCTCCGCAGCTGTACGCACGAGTTGTCTTTAGCAAAGCCGATGACACCTTAACAGCTGTTCGCTGCCTATTCCCTGCCGATTTCTCCTGGTAGGTGTGCTCCACCCAACGTCGGTGGACAGCAGGAGAAGCAGCTACTCAGGATCACTTGATGCGCATCGATTCTGCTCTCGTATGTGGGGTATGCGTACGTTGTTGAAAATGTTCATTAAGTTGTGTATGAACCTCGTCGTTTGAGTCCTTATTTCAGGATTCGAGTTAGTTAAGCCGCTACGGCGGCCCTGCTTAAGGGCCATTTCTGGCCCTGAGGGCACGCCTAATCTGTCTCCTTCACTGGTTGATCACAATGTCGGAGCAGCGTTCGTGTTGGATTCTGCGTCTGCGTCCGTGTCTTTCACAAGCTATTGCTAGTGCAGTGATAAGTACGTACTCTCCTGGCAAGGAATTTCTCTGTCCATTCAGATCTGAACGGACTTTGGGAGGTATAGCCAATGCACCGGGTCCCCTAAAGCGACGCCGTTGAGAATATCGTCATTAACTTGTTTCACCTCTCTGCACAGACATATTAAATACCTTTTCCCGAAGAGCAACAAATTCCCAAATATATCTGTATTTTCTTGTGCCAGTACCTACAGTTTCAAGCATGCCAGAGAACTGCGCCCTGGAAGTATTTCTCCCGTGCCCCGCTACCGGCAAGAGCGAAGTAATGGTAATAAAGGTGTATGTTTTGTTTGCACTCTTATTCATCTGTTTTGTCCGTCGCCGTACAAAACTAGGGGTTCTCTATTTTTTATTATTATTAAATTCGGCGTATTTTTTCGGTGTTTATTTGAGAACGCAGTTTTCGTTGTTGTTTTTTTGTCAAACATTATTTCCTATGGACGAATTTTAACAAATGTGGGAATTCTGTTTCTTCAAGAGGCACTTAGTGTTTAACTTGACGTTTTTGTCAACCTGAACATTCGATTTGCCAGTAATTCACAGAAAAATTGTCGTTAATTACTGCAAAAGCACTTAATTTCTGCTTGCAGATAGAAATACTATCGACAGTAAAGAAAGCAGCGCAAATTCAATGATGGAACTGTTAGGTAAAAATCCAAAATAGGAGTTGATTTCTGAAAGTTTAATTTTTGCAAATTGCCGCCGGGTAGTTGTTCTAGGTTGAGCGAGATTGCGGGGCATCACATGGTCAGCTTGTTGACTACAACGATGGAACTGCCGTTAACTATCGTGGTAGCTACAATGCGACTCCTTTTCGTGGCGCTTATGCACTGTGCCCCGTGTATTTACATTCAGTGCAAAAACCTTCTTCCTCAAGTATCTGCCTTAGGCGGTCGGTGATAGTTAACAGCGGTACGCTAACAGATGGTGATGGCTACGAGTGTAAGCCTCCCAGTCTTCAGGGGCGTCTAAAAAAGAGGAGCACTAATTCAAAACACACAACTGCTCTAGTTATTCACACGGCGAGCCGTCCCTCCACTCCCCTGGCGTCCGCTGCCCCGGACTGCAAGCGTTGACAGTAAAAGTGTTTCAACACCACCTGGCTCTCATACTTCGTCAGTTGTCTTCTTTGACTGAGTGTAACTGCTAGTATTTGGCTACCTAGCGATGGTGTATACATCCCGGATAGGGACCTTTCTCGGCTAAAACCGATTCTCTAAAATTTAGTTCGGCTTACTTCCATCATTTTTTTTAAGCCGAAAAGTACCGCCCCTGTATATGCCGTAAGGGCTCTGGCACAAAAATGGAAACGAAGATAGTGAAAACTCGCTCTGAATAATAAACAGAAAGATTACAGTGGCGTAAAACACATATAACAAAGTGCTTCCACAGCTCTTAAAGGGGCCATTTACGCTGTATAAATAAATGATACTTGCGCAATCATGCAATTTCTAAGCGTAATCGCTTAGTCAAACACGAGTCAGCAAACTTACGGACCTTTCATGGAAAGTGCCGCTCTTCGCTTTTCGTTTCGCGCTTAGAATTCAGAGGCTAGAAAATTAGACAGTGCGCAAAATTTCGACCTCATGTTTGAAGACCTGCTACAGGCAATATCGTGCAGTGTTCCTGAAAATTATTTTCGCAGTTTTCGGGTTCAACGAGGGGTATCTGAGATCACTACTATACCCTTATAATACGTTATTAATACAGATCAAGAAAACTGACATCGTGACACAAGTGAATGACCTGAGTTTGCCGTCTTTTTTTTTTTTCTTTCACCACTTTGAATCGCTGAGAGCGCTGTAAGGCAGCTTTTAAGACAGTCTGACTTGGCTTTTCGCAAGATAACCTGTCGGGTACGTCGGACAGTCGTATGCGTGGGAAGCAATGCTACAAATATTAACGCCAAACAAAAAGACGCAGAACCGGACAGGGAAGTTAACTAAGCATCAATGGGCTTACGGACTGAATTTAACTTCTGAGAGTTTGACGCTGTCCCGTAGACGTCTCCATCTGGTCCTGCGCCCATTTTCATGGGGTTCGATCTCGAAACACCTTATTAGGGCAGGCACAGCAAGAGATGTGAAGGTCAAAATGTTCACACGAGCGCTAAGCTTAATTTTATTCTTATTGAGTGTTACATGTATGCACTGACAACCAGGATGAACGATTTGAAGAAGCAAGTATGATTGCCGGTAACCGAACGCGGCGTTCGCCCTTCCATTCCCACACTAAAGAACATCGGTTTCTTTCCTAATGAAGAATGCGTATAGGTTTGAATGGATCAGCAAACAGGATTATGGCACGTTTGGCTATACAGGATTAACGTCCTAAAGCGACTCGGGCTAAAAGGAACGCCGTAGTAGAGGGCACCGGATAATTTCATCCACCTGGGGCTCTTTAATGTGCAGTGACACCGCACAGTAGATGCAAATCTCGGGTTCGATACCGGCAGCGGCGGTTGCATTTTGATGCAGTCAAAATGTTAGAGGCTCGTGTACTTGAGATGTCAGTGAACGTTAAGAACCACAGGCGGTCGAAATTATCCGGGGCCCTCCACTACGGTGCCCGTCATAACCTGAGATGATTTGGAACTTTAATCCTATAAAGCCAAACCAAATGTGCCAATACTCTGTTTTCTGGCTCAGTCAAACCTATAGATGTATATTTCAGTGGTACATATCACGCAAACCCCACGTGTAACCTGGTAACTGCGAGGATCTCAGATGCTGCGCTTTCGCGTTGCCATGCACCAAGCGCCCTCTTTTGAGGCCGAGTGTGTCGCAGACCCCGCCACCATCACCAAGATCACCGAGCAGGTGCTTGCCGGCGCCGGCGAGAACGCATCGCTCGCGTGCGCCGCCGACGCGGACCCCCTGACCGACGACGTGGTCGGCTGGCGGCGGCCGGGCTTCGACCTGCGGCGGCGCGCGCGGCTGCTCCTGGAGCGGGGCCGAGCATTCCTCACGGTACTCAACGTGACGCGGGGCGACGAGGGCCTCTTCGAGTGCGTCGCCCACAACGGACTCGGCAGCCAGGTCTCCCGCGCCGCGCGGCTCGTCGTCAAGTGTGAGCGCATGCGGTTTTCGTTCTTTGTCGTTTCCTTCATATTCTATGCGCACTTTTAAATGCTGATCTTTCACGCCCGATGCGCCCTGATAGAGGTTCGGTGTGGCCTCTAAGCAGGAAAATTTTATCAGAATGGGCGTGGAAGAACAGTTACAGTCAGGGGGTGGCTGAGGCTCAGGTACTACTGAGGCAATCGGTAGGAGCTACAGCCGGGCGAAGAGGTGCCAAAAAGACAACCAGCTTTTTTTTTCGCTAAGATTCGCTCAGCCTCGGACTCTTGTGCTGGCTCTAACTTTGCACCTCCGGTGTTTATTTTTTAACATACTGAGTTGATAATCACGTCACATTCTTTAGGGTCCCCTGTCTATGGTACAAAAAAAACATTTTCAAAATACCAAGTAGAAGTATTTCTAAACCATAGAAACCAAGATTTTTGGCCAAACTGTGACGTTACGGATACTGTCCCAAAACTTATCTCGAGCACTTTGACTCGCTAGACTAGAGGTTTAGGCTGTTAGCTGCAAATTTTATGCCGAATTGCTGCACCGTAGCGACATTTATATATTAATTAAAATCGGCAATTTTCGGCGTAGATCTGTGACCTGGCATGTGTACGTCGGCATGCGCACAATCCCCACAAATGTCAGCTCCTGCTGTCACCATCTGAAAGCCGGGTCGCAGTATCGAAGAAATTTAATACGATGGTGGGAAAACTCCTTTCTGTACGAGTGGTGCCCCTGCAGATCAACGAGGTCTTGAAATGAAGCGTGTGGTGCTACTACCCTCTTTAGGGAAGCGAGTAGAAACACACCTTTCCGCGTTGAAAACAGGGCTGCACATGAGTCAGTGTTCTTTATCACTGCACACACTACATGAAGAACACTACCTTCTTCCTACTACCTTCGACACTACTACCTTTTTCCAATTCATTTCCGTGGCAACAAGGCGTCGCCTGGCTGCGAAATTTCCACAAATGGCCAGAAAAGGGCAAAGAGCTTACTCTGAAAGTGTCAGTAAAATCCGTCGAGGTACGAAAAATACCCGAGTTGCCCTTTAGATGTGCACAGCATCATTCTGTTCCGCTGGACGTACATGGGGCTAGAATCAATTGCAGTCGGACTCGCACGAACTCAGATCCACTCTGGTCAGCGCTAATTTGTTTTGCTAAATGGACGTATAGTACGCAAATGAAGAGATCAAAAATATTCGAAAAATTTAGCAGCTGTACTAACATCGCATTATTATTCGATTTAGGAACGTGAAGAGTGATTCGGGCAAAGCAATGAGAATAATCCGGGAACTCCCGCCACAAGGAGCACTGCGCCTGTTTGCAGCTTGAAGGCAGTCCAGAGAAGTTTGTAGCTGTGCGAGTAAGTGCCGCACGATAAAAACGCTTTTAGCACGAGGACTGGACAAGGAAACGCGGTAAGAGAGTAAAAAGGGCAAGTGATCATTTGTGATCGATCGCCGAAAAAAAAAATGCCAGCAGCGGACATCCGGACACCGTTTGAACGCACCGCATCACCTATCACATGTACAGCCCTCGTCAAAAGTATATATACAGCCCAAGGGGTTTGCTTCTAAGCTGTTTATCGCGGCTGCCTAGCACATCTAGCAAACCAAAGCTTGGGAGGGTTGAGGATGCGAAGCCTTTCTCTTTCCAGAGATTACGGTCGCTGAGCATGCGATAAGAGGCACGCTGCAGGCTTTTAAGCAAACCCCCTTGGGCTGTATACTTTTGACGGGGCTGTACCTTGATCAGAGCTTATTGCCACGGCTTGAGAACACATGCAACAGCTTATGTCGAAAATACATGATCGCTCAACAGCAGAAGCAAACAGGACAGAGTATTCTCTCCTGTTTGCGCCGTTGAACTATCATGAGTTGTTACGAACTCGCCAAAACTGTCGTTCTTCTTCAGTTGATGTGGAAAATTATGTGACATTTCGAGTCCATCTTAGAAATCTCAAGCAAGAAGAAAAATCACGCCTACGAGTAGGCATAGCAAACAGGCGTGATATACGTGGGGTTCGAACCCGATCGCGGCGGCCGCGTTTCGATGGAGGTGAAACGCAAATGCGCCCGTGTGCTGTGCGATGTAAGTGCACGTTAAAGATCCCCAGGTGGTCGAACTTATTCCGGAGCCCTCCACTACGGCACCTCTTCCTTCCTTTCTTCTCTCAGTCCCTCATTTATCCCTGCCCTTACGGCGCGGTTAAGGTGTCCGCCGAGGCGTGAGACAGATACTGCGCTATTTCCTTTCCCCAACAACCAATTTATATATTTATTATTGTATATACGTGGTTATTATGCGATTTTGTGTCCAAGCAAGCCTCTATGTGCCCCAAATCGTAACTATAAGACACGTCAATGCGTTAAAAAGACACTGAAGACAAGTCCATTCAATATTTGTTCTTATAGTAAAATTAGATTCTGGGGCTCTTTCCGGTTTGTTGTTTCTTCGGCGGGAAAGACGTATCTCTTGCTGATAAAATAGCATTTAAATATTTTCCCGCCGCTTGATTCGAACTTGTAAACTCGAGACCGAAACTCTGAGATTCCTTTCGGACGTTAACGGCGTTGTAACCTAGTGATCCGCAAAAAAAAAAAAAGCTGTATTGATGCACGACAATCTGCGTGCTGGAACGGCCAGTAATGGTGAAACGTGTATTTTAATTTCTGAATTTTATAGCTTATAAAAATTTGATTTTCACTGAAGGGAGTCTCTGCCGTTAGAGTGCTGTAATCTACTTATAATACAGGCTAACTTCGAACAGTCCTCATAGTGCTTTTAAAGGCTAGCTTTGGGAAAAGTGACTGTCAGAAAGAAAGAGTAGTCTAAACAAATATCCAGATATCACATCCAGTGATCGTTCAAGGCATTCTACTATAGACAACCTGTGGATTTATGGCCACACACTTTTAGCAGACTTTTTCTGTAGACGGACTATAGGCAAAGAACAGGCAGAAGTGAACATCTATAGGAGGGCAACAGAGTTTATAAGAAGTCCACAAAAAGTATAGAGACCATTTTTATATGGTTCGCGGTCAGTCTGCCTGATCGCGCAATGCTTACTCCCGTGGCGCAGTCAAGGCAGCCATGCTGCAGGCCCGCGAGACCACGCTGGCCGCAGAGCTGGGTCGGCCGCTGGAGCTGTCGTGCTCCGCGCACGGGGCGCCGGGGCCGGCGTTCCTTTGGACATTCGGCAAGGCCCCGCTGGATGGCAGCGACCTGCGACGTCTGGTGCGTAGCGAGCAGGAGGACGTGGTGCGCTGGAGGTCCACGCTGGTCGTCGAGAGGGTGGACTCCGGCGACTACGGCCGCTACACGTGCACGGCGCGCAACGAGCTGGGCTCCGACTGGTCCCGGTTCACGGTACGTCCCAGAGGTATGTGCACTTCCTCCTGCGCCACCACCACGCATCCGGGTTGGCTGCTGTAGCCCGTGCAGCCTTTGCCACTAGGAAACTCCGAAGAGTTGAGGCGAAAGTTTTCCCATCCTTGCAGAGACTTGAATTGGTAGAGATGAATGCCAGGCGGCGTGGGAACATTTGAAGAAGGGGTTTTATGTATTTCTTTAGTCTTTTTTTTTTACACTGAAGAAAACTATTAGCCGGTTGGCACTGAACAGTAGGTAGCGAAGTATTGTCGTTATCGTACTGATGCCCAAAATCGCTGCGGATACGAACCGCACTTTACTTTTCTTCTCATGAATGAGTCTGTTCATTAGAACAGACACGAGGTTGTTCCGTCGCTCTGGCATATTTCAGCAAGAAGCGCGTCACGTTTGTCGCTGATTTTGTCGCTGCTTGCGGATTCGTACACAAAGCAGGCATACACACGCAATTTTCTCGCAAGTTTCCAATGACTAAAGCTGCCGAGTTACTTCCTAACCAGCTAGTTGTTCTGAATGGCAACAAACTGGCACTTATATCGCGTGTGATTCTGTATTTCGCCCTTCCACTACGCATTAGCAGGCTAGCTAGACACATTTTACTCCGGCAAACCTGTCGTCGCATTGAGAGAGAAAGAGAAATAACACTTATTAGCATCCGTCGAAAGGCTGACCGGAATCCGAGGCGCACCGCGGTCCCTTGCTATAAAGCAGGCCCGGGGGTTTGGAAATACTCCGGTTTGTAGCTTACGCCGCGCAACCTCTTCGCTTTTGGTGAGCTGCTTATGGAAGATTTCTTTCCACACCGGCGGCTGCTGAGGTCGCACCACTGAGCGACCATCCTCGCTGCGCAGGCAAGCCCGACCCTCCGACCTCCGTGCGTGCACTGAACGTGAGCCACTCCAGCGTGCTGCTCGTCTGGTCCCCGGGCTTCGACGGGGGTCTCGAGCAGCAGTTCCGCGTCCGGTCCCGGCGCCTGGGTGGCGGGCCCGGCAGCGTCCGCTATGAGCACGCCGCCTCGGCGCCGGGCGTCTCCGAGATGCTCGTGCTCGGGCTCGAGCCCGGCGCCGAGTACACGTTCAGCGTGCAGGCGCGTAACGCGCTCGGCGAGAGCGTCTACAGCCACGAGTCGCCGGTCGTCGCCACAAGGGGTGAGCCGCCAAAGGTTACGCTTGCGTGGCCACTGGCCATTCTTCACAGTGTTTGCGATATCGCCGTGGGCGTCCCGCCTATGATAAAAAAATATCGTTCTAGCTCTTTAGGAACAGAAATATATTCAATTTTCTATTGTACGTGTCAATACCAATTATTGATGGTTCGAGCGGATTGAGCAAAACAAGTGGCTGGCGGTTTAGCATTGCTAAGCACAAAAGCACCGCCACCTTTTTTTGGTACAGTAATAAATTAATGGCCGCAAAGCATGACGGAAATGGCCCACCTTCACGTGTGATGGAAGGCTGTCGCCTTGGAACAGAATCTTCACACAACGGGAATTGCCCAGACGGGATACCCGTGGAAGTACGGTGCCTTCGTTTGCCGGCCTCAAGAGTATTGGCAAATCATCTCGCGTGATATCCTCGTCGACATCATAGATTACGCCGAAAGAGGACTCATCCCCGCCGAGCGGGATAACAGTACGTACTGATAAACCGCCGAGCTAAGTTATGGCCCGCAGTGGTTCCAGCGCAGCCGCATGGTGGACATCAACGGCTACAATGTTCTTCCGCGCATTCACTCGAACGCCTTTGATTTCGTTAGGGACGAGAGCCTCGAGTTCTACAGAGACGACTTGCCTGTTAAGCCGCCTCATGTTGTCGGTTGGATGCACAGGAAGGACGAGGATGGTGTGTGCCGGTGTGTTGCCTCTTGTTTTTACAGTGGACTCACTGGATGACGAGGTTTTCCAAAAACTGCATGCAAGCATGCAAATCGAACAGAACTATTGTTTGTTCACTCCGTGTTTTGCTCACTCCAGTAGCGCCAAACACTAACTGCTATTTACAACGCACACTGCTGAAAAATAAATCCATTTCTCTTTATTAGGAGCTAAAACTTGTTCTTCTGTCATAAGCGGCAGGGCCACAGCGATTGCGCAAACATTGTGTTAAATGGCCAGTCGCCGCGCAGGCGTGGGACCCCAGCCTTAACATGCATATACTTACCATTAACATTAACAGAACATTAATCATCATCTGCTAACCTCTAAAGCTATACATCCAGATAAGAATATGGAAGTGGTGAGGCTCCGAGAACCTCTGGATTTTAGGGGTAGCCAAAGGAAAATTAACGCATCAGCAGTAGAGAGAAGTAGCAAAGAACCAAAACCCGAGTCAGAATTTAAACTGCCACTTCAATTTACTGGGCAAGGCGGCACTCGCCACCGCCCCGACTCGAAGGGAATGCCAATAAGATCAATCAATCTATCGGCGATGCTCAGGCGCGGTCCCTAACGTACCAAGCATAACGTGGTCGCAAGCGTTGTCAACGCGGTTGGACCGATGTTGCGGGGCGAGCTGCAGGTAACTTGGCATTCTGAGAGAAAAGAAAGCTTGAACTGTGCAGCACGTTCTACTTGCATCGACGTGTCACCGCAATCGCTGACGGCCTCAGCAGGAACATGTTGTGCATTTGAGTTGCTTGCGCTCGCCGTGGTGCACGATGCAGCCCAGACAACGCACAGCGCGCATGCGCAGCATCCGGCTGGCCCGACAGCGGTGCCGTGATGGACGCGCTGGGAGGCCGCCAAGCGACGGTGGCGCAGTTCCTGTTGGTCACCGTGGCCGCCGGCGCCACGCTGCTACTGAACGGACTGCTGGCTGCCTGCCTGGTGCGCCGGCGACGGAGGAGAAGACGGCGCCTCGCCGGTGGGGGCATCGCCGACGGCTCGTTTTTACAGCGATAGATGCTAAGGGCGCCAAGGAGAGCGGGGAGGAAAGGGGAGGGGAGAGAAATGCAGCTGCACCACGCCACGTTGATCGGTTAGCATGCAGTGACGTCACGTGAGGCTAGTGACGAAACGCCCTCTTCAAGAGAGGGTGGAAAATAATAAGGGACAAACAGTTGTTCTTATAACGATCCAGCACCTCGAACAGCTGTCGTTGAGTCTCGGCAAACAAACCGGCAATCATCCTGCCAGTTTTTTTAAATTAATAGCAAGATTGAAGAGAAGGTAGGAAGCAGGCTGACCAGGCGTTTGTGCCGTTGAGCCTCATGCATTCGCATTTACTCTGTAAAGGTCTTGGAAACAAGAACTCGGAAACAAGGTCATGCAAAAAAGAGCTCTTCACGATCAATACCTAAAATTACTAATAGAATAAAATAACCAATAAATAAAAAATATGAGCGAAGGGCGAAATGAAGAGCATGATGGACGAAAAACGAACAACCGTGCGTCTACAGCCGGATATTCGAGCATGTCTTCCTCAAATATCGTAAATGTGCTCTTGTGACATTCTAGAGCAGTTAAACATGAAGCTGCGGTTCTAAACTTCCGTAAGAAGGCCAAGTGTGCATTTAGCACAGTGCTGCTTGGTTAAAATGTTCAACTGCTACGCTCAGTCCGCTCTGGTGCCACACTGCTGTCAGCGCACTTGAAGCTAGAAAACGTTGCGCACCTTGATGGACTACTCCGGACCGCAGGCGTCACTATATCGCAGTGGGATACTCTGTATTGCTCGCAAGTAAAGGTCAGGGTTGCAAGTTCGATAAATTGTGATCCATGATGCAAGAAATATAAGCGCCCGAAGAAAGCTTGTCCAACCCCATGGAAGGAGGGAAGCTTCCATAGACCCGCCATATGTCATGCATGATATTCACTTACTCGTGTGATGTAAGTACAGTGCACTGTTTGATTTAGTCAATCGAAAGGGCGACAGACGAGGCGATCTGCTTTCACGAGCTTTTTTTTTTTTTTTCAAGTAGAGTAACCACCATACGGATGCCCGTTGTTCTCTCTCCGCAGCGTCGGAGAAGAGCTCTGTCGGCCCGTCAGCGGACATGCAGTTCTGCAATTCGGCCAGCCACGAGTCTACGTTCGACGGACACTCGATGGCGACAAGCGATGTCTATCTCGGTCAAACCATCACTGTAAGTGATGATGTCATTAATGGACTCAAATCAAATTACTCCAATGAAACATTAACGTGTATACTTTATGATGAAAAAAGTCATCACGAACAAGAAAACAGCTTTTAAAATGGGGAATGGCATTCTCCGGCAAATATTATAAGAACAACGAACACGTTCGTTAACTCCGAGGCTTCAAACAAGATTCTTGGATGGGACCGCGTTAACTAATGCCTTCGCACTAAATACTTTTTTGTGTCAGCGGAAATGAATAACCACGCCTGGGGGGCGGCATTCCCGGCTACAAGATCTTACAACGCACCCTCTCACCAGAATGGGAGTGGTCCACCGTGGTGTATTACAGCTTAACAACGGATGCAGCGACGACGCAGAGGTAGGGTTATCTGTTTGCGTTCAAGAGGACTGGTGTTTAAATTCCAGTGCCGCGCAGTTCACCATAGAAAAAAAAAAGCGAGTGTCGATGAAACTGAATAACCAGGCTTGCGGTGTGGTCTGATCCCGGAAACCAAAGCCGACAGCGCACCCTCTCACCAAAACAGGATTTGGCCAGCTTGGTGTAGTACTGTTTTAATGGCTAAGTACTTGGCCACCACTTGCTACATGAATACGCCAGTTCACCCCCGGCCCCCAGTCCCCAGCGGCTGCGAAGCAGCTGACCAAAGCGGCGATCAGACCTTGCTAGCAATGCCTGGTTCTGGACGGGACGCCATTGAAAATTTGGACCTGGTAACGTTTAACGCTGTAATTTTATCCAGTGCGGCTAACCTGGCAGTGCTGTTCGAGGAACTAGAGGGTTTTAAATGGTATGTCATAAGGCTGAGTGAGGTTAGGAGAAATATGAAGCACATACAGTGTTAAAGGGCCCCGGTACGTACTATGCTATCATGGCTCGATTTAGAGGGCAGACGATAGCCAAGCGTGAGATTTCTGATCAACAAGTGTACAGCTGGCAACATAGATGACTTTTACGGCATTAGCGGGAGAGTGGCAGTTATTGCAGTTAAACTTAATATGAGGTACAAATTGAAGGCGATACAGGTATGCGCACCTACATCCGGTTGTTATGACCAGATGGTCGAATGGTTCTATGAGAACGTGGAATCTGCACTGAGCAAACTAAGAACCCAGTGCACTGTTCTTAGGGGCGACTTCTGTGCCAACGTAGGAGGAGACCAAGTAGCGGGTGAATATGGCTTACGTTCTGCAGATAGCTGGCGGGAATTATCAGTAGAGTTCGCAGATCGAAATAATCTACGGATCATGAAAACAATTCACTGTCATCTGAGTACGGCAGCTAAATGATGATGCTCCTTGATTTTGATCTACGGCTAGCCTATTCGAAACAGAAATGCTGAAATTCAAGGAATTTCTTAAACCGAAACAGAATACCTTCCCTATATGATCCCAAAGATAGAAGACGTAAACATATAATCCATAACAGACCACGATATTGAAGCGCGACACCATGATTCGGCTAAAAGGTGACCATGCCTGAATATGACAGTTCAATTTCACAACCTCTTCAGACACGACGCTGTCCCGAGTAAAGAAAAATAAACGGAAGTAGTGAACTAGTGAACTTAAAAATGTATACAGGTTTGAATGGGTCAGCATATAGGATTATGGCACTGTTCGTTTTCCTTTATAGGACTAACGTCCCAAAGCGACTCAGGCTTTTCGGGACGCCTTGGCAAAGGGCTCCTGATAATTTCCACCTCATGGAGTTCTTAACGTGCACTGACACTGCACACCACACGGAATTCTTAACATTTTTCCTCCATCGAAAGGCGACCGTTGCGGCTGGGTTCGAACCCGCGACTTTCATCCATTGCGTGATGTAAGTGCACGTTAATTAACCACGACTGGTCTAAACTATCAGGAGCTCATCGTCAAAGCGTGCCGCAAAGCCTGAGTCGCTTTGGGACGTTAATCCTATAAAGTCAAACCAAATGCGCCATAATCCTATATGCTGACCTATTCAAACCTATACAGATTTTTCAATAGGGAATTACCACGGTGAAAATGCTGCCGTGTACGTAAATTTACCAGGCTCTTTTTGCTACTTATTTTTTATGTCGCCGTACAGTTCTCGTGATTTATGTGCGTGAAAAATATGTTTGATGGAACAGGCAAAGAACAAATACTAGCCAAATATTGATTTATTTCCAGCCCTGTTAGCTCTTCCCTGCTGTTACACTGGGTATACCTTGCCCCTGCAGGAAATACGGCCAGCTGAAGAAGAGTGTGCCGGTGACGACTCACAGCAGTGCTGCACCGGCGCCATCTGTGCTTCAGGAGCAGTACCACACCCTGAAGAGACGTTCGACGCCAGCGACTCGTCGCTCCCACGCAAGTCCCACCACGTGCAGTGCGCACAGGACTCCATAGTGCACACCACAGCCAGCCATCAACAGGCGTCCGTTAGCTGCGTTCTGGGAAAGCTGGGAAGCCACATGGTGTGACCATGAGCGTGCCGAAAACTGGCTGGGATACACGCAGAATGGCGCGAGTCGCTCCTTGCGCCGCTCTGAAAGCACTGAATAAGGCTGTGACTGTGATCCACGAGTGAACTGACTCTTTCCTTCACGGCTCATTTCCCGGAATGATGAACGGACCCGGCTGTAAGCTTCTGACGTGCTCCTATTTTGTACACTGGCTCAGCAACCTGTCATCCCAATGCTGAATTACACTGTTGCAGAGACTTCTATTCTGTGCCCCTATGGTGCGCCAACCCTGCACGAGACTCAGGGCTGCGTTTTGCCAAGGATGAACATGTCACGCGGTTACTGGGTGATCACAGGCGTGGGAAACGCGACGTTATTTCTCGTCATCAGCTGGCTTGGTGTGAGGCTATCCGATCGTTTCGGATCAGTGTCGGATAAATGCAGCCAGAGTCTAGGTACTAGTAAGTGCTGCTTCAATGTTCGTTAATTGCTGAATGTATGCTTAGGGATGCGCGCGGCAGCGGAGAGGGGATAAAAGTCACAGGACGGTTACAATTATTTAGCGAGAGATTCAGCTGCAGCTGCTTGCGGCGATGAATATGCTATCACTTTTTCTTTTTTTTCTTTTCTAGCAGAGTGCGCATGACAGTACTGTGCTGTGGACAGCTTGATGTGGCCGTGGTGCTTGCAGTGACGTCATGCGTGACTTCACTGCATGAGGACGAATCAGTACGGCAACTTGCGGGGGAAGTCATGCGTGGTTCCAATGCATGCTGACCGATCAGTGTGGCGCGTTGTTACGCCGACGGCGCCGGCGCCGGCGCCACAAAAGTGGGAAACGTGCCACCAACAGCTGTCGCTGAAAAAATTACAGCTGGCTACCCTCAGGATAAGATAAGTTATCACAGCTAGATCGTTCGCGAAATGGTTAAAACAAGGATGACATCACGCCACGTCACACACCACCGTATGACCGCAAATAGTCGCAGTAGCATATGTGAATTATTGAACGGATTCGAAACTGAGTATAAGTGCACTCTCCATCGCAGTCCGGGTCAAAGTTTCCGGTTCGAATTTGGTTGCCCAAGTTGGCTTGTGCTGGAAGATGGAGACCAGGCATAGAGTGACCCTGCCCTCAGCCGGCAGCTTTGTACGTATGTATATAGTTGTGAAAACGACAGCGACTCGACTTGGAGCAATCATTTTTTTTTTCTCTCAGACTTCTTACTGTGGTGCATTGCAATGCTGGAGAAATGGGGTACAACACGAACCTGGGAGATCTAGGGAAATAAATATATGGCTTGCGCTCTAATAGGCGGGTAGCTGGCCCAAGTGTGGCGCAGAAGAGGCGATACTGGGGAGGCAGTGCTGGCGAAGTGTACAAGCCCTCGATTAAGTACAGCACGAAGAAAATGCCAGACGAAACGTAACGACGTGCACGATGCGCTAGGCTTGTTTCCCCTTCGTCTGATGCCCTCTATACTTCGTCATTTCAGACGAGTTTTACTAGCTACACTCGTACGCCGATCCACAACCAATCTACAACCAATGTCTATGCGTGAGTTGAGGACGAACGGCAAGCTTCATACTAGTTATAAGATAAAGCTCGCTGATAAAAGCGATAAAAAAGCGGTGGAGTGTCTAGGTTTTCTGTCCTGTTTTTACGAACTCCGGATATATTAGTTGAGCGGCGCGGCTCTCGCTTGAAGAATCCATTGGCAGTGCTGTGGCAGCGAAGCTTCGAAAGGATCTGCGCAGTATGAGTCATCCGCATTTGTTCAGGCAAACGGCAGGTCTACAGTAAAAACATTCTTGGAAGATAAGTACCACAGTACAACCTTCCTCTTCGTCAGGGTCTCCTCTCAGAAAATTATTCACACAGAGCAACAGTTTTGTCCCAGTTTGGTGCATACGTTTTCTGGTAGCTAATTTTCATACGAACCTCTTCCAGAACACTCAGGAAACTGCTTACTGTGGGGCTATTATGAGCGGCCTCTAGCTGATTGTCACGTAGGCTGCGTTAATACCGTGAGAGAGGAGATTGATATTTTCTTTCTAGTGATCATAGGAGGTAATCCTGTTTTGCTGTCCACACGCTGTATCGAACACAGCAGAACCGCGAGATTGATTCAATCATGAGATCCTCTATCGAAGGTTTTTTCAGTGCTTTGACGGGCTCCGTCGTTTACAACATGACACGGGGAAGATGAATTGAAAATAATGCCCTGGGACATTTTTGCACCCTCTGGCATTCAGAAACATTTTTATGCAGTTTAAGAAATTTTATACTGAATAAAATGTTCCACCGCGTTTGCGAAATTAAAAATAAACATTTTTCTATGCTATCATCCGTTTTCTTTTTCTGGTGACCAAAGAAAAACGCACCGTATCAAACTCACTATTTCTTTACACGACCGGGACCGAGAGCTAATCACCGGTAAACAATATGCATGTATGAATTACCTGAGAGGATCATAATTTTACCTCGAATTTAGGGATCATTTAATTTGTAAATTCTCGCTGAGACTAAGCGGCAAATCGCTTAGCGGAATTTCTTGGTTTGTAATGGGTTAGGCTAAGCTTGATAAGGTGAAGGCAGCTGGCGAAGGACTGGATTAACTGGATGGGTATGAGAGAGGCCTTTGCCTTGCAGTGGACGCAGTTAGGCTGGTGATTATGACTGAGTTAAGTTGGGTTGCAGTACTCACTTTTCGGGCATAGATGTGGAGGCTAACAGGCTCGATATTAAGCTGAGGACAGCGTAGCGATCTGTGTAACAGAAATGATAGGCGTAACGCTGACAGGGAAAGAGCATAGTGGAGTAGAGAACAAACGCGAGTTAATGATATCCTAGCTTAAATCAAGAAGAAGAAATGGAACCGAGTCCACTTAGCGACTCGGACGGCTGCCTTCGTAAATGCATTGCGCGAACATGTCCCCTTCTGGGCTACGTAGTGACACAGGGCGTATCACGCGACGATGAAAGTTCGCTGTAATGGGCAGAACAAGGTTAGCGTGCGAGCACGCGGGTCAAATGAAATAACCGCAGTGGAAGAGAGGACAAATGATGCTGAAAGGAGCACGTCGACAGGGTGCGGGTCCCGGTAGCGCAACGCCGAAGTGTCCATACACCTGGCCTAAGTGGTCGCCAGAAGTGCTCCCCGCTTCAACCGGAAGGAGGGCGTCGAAACGGGGCCGGCTCGTCACCAGCAGCGCCTGCTGATCCCGATTAGCGCTCGCGGGCGCCCGCGTCTATGGCGATAATTGGGTTTGCTCCGCTGACTCTGCGCAAAACGCGAAGCAGCTACGGTGCGGGTCCGCGCGTGCACTATATATAAAGACGTCGTGTGAGAGCGATCCGGCGCAGAGCTTTGTTCTCTGCTTCGCTCCACTGCGATGAGGAACCGCGGCGGCGTCAAAGGTGAGCCTCCTTGCTCGTGCCGTCGCGACTGGGCGACGGTCCGCAAGCCGCGGTTATCCAAGTCCCTAGGGAGTAAGTAGTACGGAGTGTTTTTCCATAGCCCGTTCATACTGCGACGTGCTGACTGGTGACCGCATAGTACTCCTAGTCTGCCAGACCTCGGCGTGTCAGGAAAGCAGCCAACACATCTATCAAATATATGAGAGACCCGGGTTTGAGCTGTGGCCTGTAGTTGTACGGTGGACATCCTTCATTTCTGTAAAACGGGACAACCTCGGCTCCCTCCTCCTCCTCATGTGATAAGTGGTCAGTCGGGTATTGCATGGTTAACCTCCCTGTCTTTCTGTTCTTCTGTCATCCTCCCCCACCTACCCCCCTCTCTCTCTTCAATCTCGGCAAAGAAAAAGGGCCGCTGAAGGAAAGGGGCATAGATGCGCATGGCGCAAATGTAAGCTGCCGCATTGTGATCTGCTGATGTGCCCTATCTTTGAAACAGGTTGTCGTTACCATATGTGCGGTCACCGCTTCAATAATCTTGTTGAAAATATTGTACCTTTTCGAGAGGCTTTCAGACATTCGGTGTTTGTAAAGCGCTGGGTTATTGTTAATTCACGAATAGTGTCGACTTTAGTAGAAGTTCCTGTACTGAATGCAGTGAAGCACGCTGAGCAAAAGCTGATTTACATTAGGAAGGAAAGCAAAAGGCTTCCATGGACAGCAGGTCCAAACTCCTCCTTAGAATACATGCTAAGATGTGACTGGTTAATTCAAGCACGTTTTTTTAATTCAACGAATCCAATGGCGGAATATTCGTGCACATTGTTCGGGGTTCTTACAGGAGTGGCAGCGAAATTAAACTGCGTATAGGCCATACACACTAAATGGCCGAAACACCGAAGCGGCAGGCGCATTCAAGAGAGGAAAAATATTTATCGTCGTTCTTGTGGTATTCACATCATTACGGCTCACGGTAGTAGTCCACCATCAGGTCATTCGAAATTTGTTTCAGCAAAATTGAACTTTTTTTGTACTCTGACGCTGAAACATCCAAGACCAGAGATTTTTCGCTAGTACGTTATTAGCGGTTGCGAATGCCAACAAGAATGTATATCAGCTAGCAAACTAATGTACAAGATAAGTGGTAAAAGCCTCTAATCAAAAGAACTGGAAAGCAATATGTGAAAGAGGGCGAATCGATCTCATTGCAATTATCACGATTCCTTGTTTCGAAATCAAAACAATATAATATGTATGTGCTGGCGTCGCGCATATGAGTTGGATATTTTTCGAACGAATATACTAATCAGGCTGCAACCTTTTTCTGTCTTTCTTGACCCGCCTTGATTTTGCTATGCACCCAAAAACACCTGTTTCAGTTTGGGTACGAGGCGTGTAATGGGCTGGCAGGAAAACCAGATCAAGTCTGTGTTTTAAACAAGCCGAACCCTACTTAACTGTGGAAGCGTGCGCCTTATTCAACGCACTTTGTTACCGGGGGATGTTTGTATGTTTTGAGCTCTGAGATGATAAAAATTACTAATTCAGAAATATTTTTTCTCCAGAAAGTGCCCAAATTCAAAAATTCTTTCACTAGCAGACTATTAGAGAAAAAAAAATCCCTATCGTGCAAGCGCTTTCGTACGAATCCTGCTTTTTTCCTTCTCAAGGCAGATCATTTGAGCGGCAGGGTATCAACGTACCCAGGAGCGCTCCCGACTAATTTGTGGAGCAATTTGCTCTAACACGAGGTTACAGTACGTACGCGCTGCCTGATACAAAGATTATCGGGGCGCTTTGAAGGCAGATTTTTCTGCGCAGAATTCATGAAGATTTAAAAATAAACGCGCAAAGTATTTCACTCCCGCCAAAAGGGTTTGTACTTATGCGATAACGTCAGCGATGCTTCCGCGTTTTTAATTAAACTACGGCGACGAGATATCAATTACAAACAACTCCATCTTCCGCGTCACTCTGCTCTGTGAGTTGGCGCGGTCAAGACTTCCTAACAGATATGTGTAACGCGTGCATAAATCGACGGGCTCAAAGCCTTTGCCGTATCTATCGACTTCTTTTGGAATAAAGGACTCCGGTTCCAAACTCGTTTGTTTCGACCGCACCGTGCAATTTATGGTGGAGCTGATCTGTTTCCCTGGTTTGCCGTTTTTCTCCAAACTACTGCACAAGTTGCACCTGAACAAGTTGCAAGTTGCACTATAGACATAGATCGCGAGACTGGATTCGTCGATCAAAGTGTTAGCTCTCTGAGTGTACCCTTGTTCTTTAAACACAAGCAGTGGATACAGCAGTGATTAATCAGTCGTTATTCGTTGTGCGAGTTGACTTTATACGCTGTGTACATTCAAAACTTCGTTTCTCTGCCCCTCCTTGCTGCAGAAATTCCTCTCCCAGAACTAACAAAGAATCTTATACATCATTATGCACATTGGTGGTGCCGTGAACTGTGTTGGTAGAACATGAAACAGTATACATTGCCTTAACCCGCTCTCGACTGCTAAGAATAAAGAACGCAGAGCAATTATAATTGAGTTAATTAGTTTATAGAGTGTTTTGTAGATCAGCTGTCATCTTTTTAACCCTCAAGTTATAACGAGTTTGCCCCCGTCGCGCGCCAGGGTCTTCCTGCATTCATGCTGTAATTTACTGAGACAAACGGAAATTGGCCAAATCTTGTACCCAAATTTTGGTTGAAAATCTTGCATCTTCGTAGTAGCATTCCGAGGCCCTCCCGTTTATCCGCACCAATACGCGCCTCATTCCACGTTTGCTTTGTTTACTGTCCTTCAGATTCGAATGCCTTTCTACGAGACGCACTGAGGCGAGCAGCTGTCGCAGATTGCGCTGCCACTGTAGCAATTATAACGAGAAGCTACAAATACGACTGCCAAAGAAATAGCGCGACAGGAAGGCGTGCGTATTAATTCAACAACGTGTCTTTGTGCCTCAAGATTGGACCTTTCTGTTATGAATGCCGTAATGTACTACCGGGGACAAAAGTTTCCGGGACGCGAGTTCTGGAGAAAACGTTTATTGTAGCTCCCAGTCGCCTGATATTGTATGAAGGCATTGAAGGCCTAAATGTTCCTTCCCCTCTTCTCAATATCAGGCGACTGGGTAGCGAGGTGGAGCTACAATAAACGTTTTCTCTAGAACTCGCGTCCCGGAAACTTTCGTCTCCAATAGCACATGGTGCTTATTAAAGAACCCGCACCGGAATCTCGAAACCTGAGAGCTTTATGCATTTCGCCGCCATCAAAATGAGACTTCCGCGGCCTTAGAACTAAACTCCCGACCTCGTGATCAGCGATAGGACGCTATAGCTGGCGGTCCTTACGAGCGCCAACGTAGCCTAAAGAAACGTTGTTACGTTCTGAGGTCCCACGTTGTCGCACTGTATTTTAGACAGCAAAGCTTGCAACGCGGAAGTTGAAAGGACCTAACTCATACTGCACTCTCCCTTCGTCTCGTTTCCCTAGTACTGCTCATAAGCCTCCGAGTACTGGTTAAAATCTCTGCCAGGCTAAATGTGAAGAAACGGAAACTTGTGGAGGGAAATTTATTACGCCGTGTGCTTTGCTTGACCTTTACAATGTGGACTACTACTCTAAATCTCTAAATGTGTCTTGCAGACCCCGTAAGTTCAAAAAAAAATTAGCGGTGGTTTAGCTCTGCTATGCCTAGTATACATAGCGAAAGCTGCCACAGCGAGCAAGGCTTCTCCTCTCTTCTTCCATGGCTTGCAACTGACGGCCGAGCGCATCGCCTCCCGTATTCATTCGACCCCACGCGAATGCGGAGTAAGGCGCATAGCTAGTCGTGGCGTCAACGCGGATCGCGGCGGTGGCGCAGCTCTGACGTCACGTGCGGCGCACCTGTGGCGAAACTCGCGCTTGCGCAGTAGGAGCAGATGGCCAAGATCGGCCAAATCGATCCGGCTGGCGTAGTGTTGCTTTCGCCACAAAAACGAAATGAACACCTTTGAGTTAAAAGTCGTGTTTCCTCTAAGCCAAGTGTATTCGCCCTAGCGTTGACGAGCCCGAGTCATGCATTCAGGTTCGGTCTCCCTTGTTCCTTCCGCAGAGTGGGTCGGCCTAGAGGGCCTCCTGGCTCTCTGCTGCTGCCTAGCTCTGCTCGATGTGACGCAGGCACAGTTCTTCTCCAAGACAACGAATACAATACCGAGGATGGGTAGAAGAGCTGTCGACTATCCGCAGGTAAGCGAACGTGGTACCTCCAGGGTGCCGCAGCAGGAAGATTTTCCACGGTTTTCCGAGTTCATCGCCTGCCTGGTGGTCGTCAGTAGTCTATTACTTAAGCATAAGTCACGTAAGTCACAGCCTCGTGACAATATCTAATAGCATGAAAACCTTTTTTTAAACGTAATTCTAGAACTGTGTATTTGCAAGTATTTTTTCCCGATGCCACGGTTCCGATTCATGCACCAGCCTTTGGCATGTGTAGTGCGTGGCCATGTAAACACGATAGTGTTTGACGCCCCGCCTACTGTCCGTTCCTGCCTTGCGCCATACGCAGCTGGAAGAACCTAGGCTGGGCCGTGTGCTGGGTCTGCTGCCGGGAGAACCGGTGCGCCAGCCGGCTGAACTGAGCTTCCTGCTAGGCGGGGAGGGCTTTCAGTACGCCACCAGGGACAGGCCGGCCAACGGTAGGAGTGCACTCTGGCCCTTTTTATTGCGTCACACAGCCACTCCTATCTCGCCGCGTGGTTGCAGCTGTACGCCAGGTCTGCTTACAATAATGGCACTAAGCGACTGGAGGAACTGTTTTCCTGGGCGAGAGAAAAGGGAAAAAATATATTGTGTCTGTTTTGTGTAACATGAACTTCCGAAAACATAAACGGGGCGGGCAGTTTTTTGAAAAAGCCAGCGTTCATCCGAACACCGAATTCGAGCTTAGCAACGATGGTTCATAAACAAGGTTCAAAGCCACAGATAATAACGAGCTATGCCAGATGAAGCTCGTTTTGTTCTACAGAAAAGAAAATAAGCAGGAAATAAAGTAAAATGGCGGGGAGCGATGCCGAGGACGAGCAGTTTTTTAAGAAACAAATACGTACCCTCCTCAGCACTCCGAAGAAGTAATGAACTGTCTTCGATTGCGTCCAGATGAAAATGATGGTCACAGAGAAACTACTCAGTCTATGACAGTATAAAAAAAAAGATCGCCCACTCTTTCTATGTGCTGATACAATGGCAAGTATGCTTATGTGTCTGCATTCACTGCTGCATACCCGCATCGTTAAGAAATGGACGTCTTTAACTCCGCTGTGTTTATTACCATAGACGTCAGGAGATTAAACAGGCGCACGGAAAAAAAGCGACAAACGATTGAAATGCCTTTCTCATATCTCACGGTGGGGCATAAAAATGACTTGCATCCAAGCGTGGGATGAATGGATGTTAAGCGTGTTCCCTGTAAATTGGTGTGGAGGTGGGTACCTCTATGTTAGATACATTTTTACATTGTATTTCTTTAACCAATCTTTAAAGCTTAAGGGTGTCGTCGAGAAAACCGCCCTTTTTAAATATAGATGCGATTGACTTGTGTGCTTTAACTAATTTGAACACTTAATTTGTTCTTTACATGGTGGCGGCGCAGTTAAGTCACTGCCCTGTTCCTCCAACAGTACTAGCTTCTATCATAGTCATTCTCAATAATTTAGTTACCTTTAAATGCTGTGGCCTCGGGTATACTGATTGTGTCTGCACCAACATAGGGAAGGATACTGCCGCTTCATAGCAAACTATGCTCAATTGTTTCTTCAGATTCACCACACACTGCATGTGTGTCGTTGTATCCTACGTTTATTTCTTTTTGAAGCTGCGGGTTCTAAGATACCCCGACGTTGGGAAGACATCCGGATCCGCGTTGTCCAGCGCTTCACGGTGTTTCTTCTTCCTCTCCGTGGCAGGCTGCCGAGACAGCCGGTGCCGAATGCGTGGAGCAGCGTTCCTGCCAGCCCTGCAGGCGATCGAGGACGCGTAGCATCCACATCCAACCTGAAAGTTCTCTCCACATTCAGCTGCGTGTCGGAGAAACTTTTTTTTTTCCAACAGAAGAATAAACCTCCTCATGCGGGTTCGGCCGTTGAATGTGTACACTTAATAAATTTCACGTCTAGTGCTGAAAAACTCCCATAAGCTCCGAGCGGCTGCAATACAATTGCGGCTCTTTATGACAATCATTTGAAGGAAGCCAATAGTCAATGAAGCCAAGGAGAGCAAAGGAGAATATTAATTTTTGGCATTGATCAATTGGAACTAAGCAGTGGTAATTTTTATCTCAAAGATAATTGATTAGTACAGAAATTCACAGGGACACTTATTTACCTTAAGTCGTGGCAATCTGTTAGCGTTAGAAGCTGTTGATGGCTTTACCGGAAGTGGAGTAATTCCCGGTTTTTAGACGTAACTTCCGTCCAACCAATTGGAGTTATTTGCTCTGCTCATAACACCTGCACCCAGACAATGGGTGATTATCCGCCGATTACAGCCATTTCTCTCGTTGTTCTTCTCAATGCTATTAGAAACAACCACATACCGCCAGTGAGATCTGAACCCATCACCTCCGTATGTCGTGTACTGTTCTCTACCAACTGAGATACGGCGGCTGTCCAACCTTCCACTATCCGGGGTATTTATGCTGTGTGTAACCTAACCTTGACAGTGATCACCACTGCCCCTCTTCTATAGCGGCGGGCATAGCACGTCTTGTAATACGGTGTTGGCGAACTCTTAAGTTTAGAGTTACACGCAACATAGCCTCGAAAGTAGAAAATTTGGCAGCCACCACCGTATCTCAAGTAGAACACCCTGCGCCACTATGGAGGTCGTTGGTTGGGATTCCACAGGAGACATATGGCTGTTTTTTCTTCTACTTTCTGATCAATTACATCTGATGTAAAAATTACTACACTACTAATTTCCGTTTGAAAAATGCTGCAGATTGCTTTCAAAAACGTTTCCCTAGTCTTTCGTTGGCTTCGGTGACTAACCTTCCTTAAAAATCTTTCGCAAAAATTCGTTCACTGTTTTGCGCACCCTCCACGAATTTCTCGCGTTTTCCCCCTCGCGACACTCCTTTCCGCCGGGGTCCCTCACGCTCAAGAGACAAGGACGAGCGAACCGGCGCCATGCCGTCTTTTATCCTCCCGCATCGGTGCGGTGACGTCACTGGCTCTTGGTCTTGATGCCGGCGGTGTAACCATCGGCGCTGGTCGTGCCCTTGTCCGGCTTAGTGGTGTCAGTCATGGCGCGGCTGTCGGAGTTCTCGGCGCGGTGCGCGGCCGTCCTCGTCTCGGTGGTCTCCTCGTCGCCGTCCTTGATCGTGGCTCCCGCCGAGTGCTGCGCCTTGCCGGCGGGCTCAGACAGGACACCCATGCCGCTGGGCATGTCGCCGTGCACGCCTTGCAGCCGTACGCTTGGCCGCACCATCGCGCTGTAGTGGAACACGCGCCGCGTAAAAAAGCCCTGCACAGCAGGAAAAAAAAACTGACATTTACGCGCGTTGAGTAAATCGCGAGAATCAGCGGTAATGCCTTTCCTTATAAACCTCTGCACGGGCACACACTCCCTTTGGCTTCGGCCCCGAGATAT
Organism: Amblyomma americanum; assembly: GCF_052857255.1. NCBI lineage: Eukaryota > Metazoa > Arthropoda > Arachnida > Ixodida > Ixodidae > Amblyomma > Amblyomma americanum. Next base: position 11,738,359 of record NC_135502.1, on the reverse strand, counting down.
GCTCCGAAAATCAAGTGCGAAGGCGTACCGCAGAAAATTTTCAGGATAATACTAGCAGTTATCTGTCACCCCTTACGACGGGACCCGTAATATTTGACGTATAGCAATTCTTTGCGTTGCCGGCAAAAAAACTGCCAAAGGAGTTGCGGAAGACGTAGAAGCCTCCGCAAACCTGGCCAATAGGTGTTAAAAAGGAGCCACAGCACTGCGACGCTTATAGCCAAACCGTGGAGCTCGCCGACTATAAAGTGGAGCATGGCTGTTGCACGGCGTGAACGCAGACAACGACGCCAAGCCCGCCGCAAACCGAAAGCGCCAGAGGATGACACGCTTCAAGCGTCGCGCAGCGCACGAACACGCAGAATCAGTGTCACAGTCCCTTCCAACTTGTACATCCCTGACGCAGCGACGAGAGGGCTCCTGAACCCTTAGCACTGGATTTCTTGGAGCAGTGCAGTGCTAGTCTAGAACCACCAGGAAGAGAGACCAGCTGCGTAGAAAGCCGGCGCATTCGCAGGCTGCGGCTGGTAGCTTCCGCCGGCCAGCTGCGCCGGCAAAGGCTCCAGTGTACGGTGTTGCGGGTTATTTCTGTGAGCATCTGTACAGTGTCGCTTGATGTGAAAGGGAACACGGGAGCACGTGGTCTCCGCGCTTCGCACAGCGCTGCTGCCGAAAGCCGGCGATATTGGGCGGCACAAGGTGCATGCGCGGAAAGAGACGCCGGGGGTGGTTTCTGCGCATGCGTCTTTGCCACTGATTCTCGCAAGCTTTCGGCACCAGCGCATCGCGAAGTACGGCTGCCACGTGTACCCATGTTCCATGTCATACTGAGTGACCCTGTACATCTGCAAGGCATGGGTGAGTACAGAGCTGGAGAGATAGAGAGAAACCGTTAAGAGAAGCAGAGAAGCCTGCACGAAAAATTCGCTGATATGCTACTCTGCGTGAGAAAGTGAATTCAGTATAGAAAGACGAAAGGAGAGAGACGCGCAAAACTATAAAGTAAAGAAGTAGAAGAAAGAAAAATTGTAATGAAAGTAATAAAAATAAATGGGCATTGAATTTGGCCTCAGTTGCAGCAACGAGTGATGCTATACAAGATATTAAGTGATGAAGTGCAAACTGTTACAGAGGGTTTGACAAAGTTCCCTGCATGAAGAGTATAATGGTGAGTAAATGGTACAAGATATTAAGCGGCGAAATGCAGTGTCCTACAAATGGAATGACAAAGTTCATTGAATGAAGGATGAAGAGGGCATAATGATGAGATTTACGAGTAGGCCAACGTCATCTAAGTAGGCGAATAAAAAGTTACTTGCACGTCTATACCGCGCAAAGCAGCCTAAGGGACCTTAAACACCGTCCACTGTAAGAGGCACTTGGGTCAGTTGTCCCGTACAATGTTCACAGTATCCACGCTTGTCGGCATACGCTAGGCATTCAAACAGAATATGTTGTACTACTTCTACTGAGCCACAGTTGTCGCAGTGCGGACTGCTCACTTGTCGTAAACGGTTTCACAAGTTGTTTGGAAATGCGACGCTCATACGGAGATAATAATAATTGGTTTTGGGGGAAAGTAAATGGCGCAGTATCTGTCTCATATATCGCTGGACACCTGAACCGCGCCGTAAGGGAAAGGATAAAGGAGGGAGTGAAAGAAGAAGGAAGAAAGAGGTGCCGTAGTGGAGGGCTCCGGAACAATTTCGACCACCTGGGGATCTTTAACGTGCACTGACTTCGCACAGCACACGGGCGCCTTAGCGTTTTGCCTCCATAAAAACGCAGACGCCGCGGTCGGGTTCGAACACGGGAACTCCGGATCAGTAGCCGAGCGCCCTAACCACTGAGCCACCGCGGCGGGTGTTCAAACGGAGACGATTATAGTTTCCAGATGGCATAGAAAACTTGGTGGTAATCCATAGATTTAAGATGAGGGTCGACTAAGTGAAAAAATGGGTAATGGTGAGACGGCGAGTTCCAAAGCCAGTCCCTTTATTCATAGGCATAACTTTTGGCCAGTTGGGACGCATCCAGTTTTGTGAAAGAAATCTTGTATTTCTGGTGCTGTAGACCTTTGCGGGCCGCTTTATCTGTTTTTCGATGGAATTCCCCAGTGAGCCAAGTGATGCAGGCATGCAGTGTCGTGAGAAACTGGCTAGTAACTGATTTTCTTCAACAAATTGGACAGGGTTTGTGGCGCTGCTTTAGAGTCCGTAAAAATCACTCATCGTCCACGGGTCTGGAGCAGGATATACAAGACATCTTTTTTAACTCCGTGAAGCTCTACTGCCGTTGAGGATGTCTTCCGCTGCTGGCGACACGAAAGCATATGGCTTGTTGAGGGCACATAAAGGCCATAAGAGGAGGTCTGCTAGAAAGTTGAGCCATCTATGAAGATGAGTGTCCTACGAATATTTCTCGGCTGAGTAGGCCAGAGCAGCTTGAAGTAGCGCAGCCTGTGGCATGCGGCTCTTTGCATCCACATTTGGTACGAACTATTTTATCTTTAGAGGTGAGTGTGTCCAGGGAGGAAAGGCCGAAGTCAGTAATTTCGGTGTCTGAGTAATGGTAGGAAGGTGCAGAAGGTGCAGAAGTTGCACAGCTTAGCCGAAACCAGAGTTACTGTGGGTTAGGTGGGCACGGTGCAGGAACTGCTTCTTGTTGGAGTTCGTTGTTAGGACACTGTGCTCGCAGAGGCGTGTGCCGACGTCAGACCATCGCCTGTGGAGACTGCCTTGGCGCGAGCGCAGCACACAGATGTTCATGTGCCGATATTTTGCAAGACTTATAAGGATCCCGTGGTGGATATTAGTCCGGAATAGTCGACAAGGACATGTTCCGCATCATTTCAGACTTCAGCTTCGGAAAGTAAGAAATATTTTTTTTACGAAAGAAGCAATATTAGAATATTCTTTTGCAACTATTGTAGATGAGCTGTGGAACGATTGGAAATTTATGAGCAATTATATTTTGCCAAAGTTGCTATCATTTAGTGCTATCAGAAAATAACAGTTTCTTAACATCGTTTTACGTATATCAAATGCCGGGAAGCCAAAACAATATATTCATGCAGTTTATTTTAAGGCACGCGCAGACCGAAGCAGCTCGCAATGCAAGGCCAAAGGTCCGTCCATGTGCCCATAGCAATTTAGGGAATAAAATTTAAGAAGCATATGATCGCGCGACACCGAGCCCATCTGAAGTGACCTATTGCAAGAGACGCACCTTCTGATCTCCAACATCCGACACAGTTCGCGACACCTGTCTCTACACTTAAAGAAATTCGCACCATCAAGGGTGCATTCCCATGGCCATATCTCGCATCCCTCCATGTGGGAGCAAGCCTGGACTGCATACTATACCGATATAATGGGGTGTGATAGTTGCAGGTACCAACTGGTTTGAAAGACGATGGTCAGTTTTGTGCGTAGCGTGCACGCTTAGAAGTAAGGTGGACAATCGCTCTTCCGACAGCCTGTCTCAATAGGCACCAGTATTACGGCAGTCTTCGTGCCATAGTTCTGATTGTCAGGTCTGTCGTTCACGGTGTGTCTGCACCTGTTTGCCGTGGGGTCACATTTCTAATGTTCGCCCATCGCTCAAAAATTATTCGGAATCTTGAGAACCGCGGATTAATTCCGAATAATTTTGAACATGCACTATCAGATTAGTACAGCGAACAAATAACGAGATATTCCATCCGCTATTTTCCAGTGAATCGAATACAAGGATATTCGATTAACTGTTTCAAAATTTCCGATATTCGCACACCCCTAGAAATAAATTAATTACGACACATTCACCACCCCACGCTGCTCTCCCAGACTCACGTCGCGTTAAGCCTGGCATGCATGGAGCTTTTCTTGCGCGAGAAAACGTACCGCCGAGCTTGCCCCATCAGGGGCATTTCTCGCGCTCGTAACGCTGCAAGTTTGGCGGCACGGGCGCGCACACATGTGGCGCGGTTTCGTGGGCAAAAAAAAAAAAAAAGCTCTATGCTGGCCAGGCTTTACACAGGCGTGGTATACGTCGGCGAGTTCATTTTTCGGACACGTTGTTTTGAACATGTTTGTTTTGAACATGCACACTGTTTTCTTCGCGTCCGAGTGCCAAAGTCGTTTCTGTCGCATTGTTCACTCGACGCGATTGTACCAACGCGTTCTGGGACTACCAGGACATGCGAAGGCAGCTTGAAGCACTTGGCGACCTATTCCCACAGAGCTGGCGCATTGGCCACACCATTTTGGTCGACGATCCGCACGTGTTTCTATCAGCGAGAATAACACTTACTTTCCTCCTGTACTTTTCTCCTTAGCTCCACTCCCTATGCACCGCCTGCCTTCGTGTCACCATCTCTACGCGGCGACGTTCACAAGAAAGACGCGGTGAGCTGGACCTCGATCATAGTGCGTGTACGAAGAAAAAGACTGGAGGTTTCGGGTGTCGTGATCCAAGTGGTTGTATTAAATACAAAATATTCAACGTCACCAGCAAAAAAGTCTCACCACTGCTATTTTCTCGCCAAAACAGTGCCCCTTAAAGTGTGATCCAACCAAAGTACGAATCAACTTAGCAGCTGCCTTAGCGATTTCTTACCTGAATGAGAAGCGTCAGTCCCAGGCACGACAAGAAGGACATTATCAGGGTGAACTGCAAGGCAACAAGGCTAGCATTACGATCCACGGCAATAATCGAGACATCCCGCACTGCACAGCGGATTGAAGTCACGTCGCGGTGCCAAAGAACCACCGCGGGGAACACTCCAAATAAATTTAAATCGGAGAATGGAACGAGGATGAAGCTGGCTGTTTCTCCATCAGATGCGCCCAGCGGGAAAAATATTCTTCCCGTTTCCCAGTCATCCAGCTTGTCAATAGAAGAATGCTTCCAAAAATGGCCACCGCGGTTTGTAATTAGCCTTATGCTTCATTGCGGGCATGCGCATGTAGCGGCGAAATTATTTGTCCAGAGTGGTAATTCTTTCCACGCTTAGAGTGCATGAAGTACAATGCGGAGGTCGGCATCGCTGCCAGGTAGGGGGCGCTCCCAGCGCACGCTTCTGCTCGATCACGAGACGGCGCCCAGTGTTCACGCCGATTAAAGCTTTGACAGTAGTAGTTGCATCACATACAATGTCGTGATTTCGCATCGGGCACGCTCACGCAGATGTATAGATGCAGCGTCCCTTTACCAGAGTGGTTACATATATTTCTTAATCGGGACACGCCATTTTGTATCACAAGGACTGCACCGGCTCTTAAAGTGGAAAGGGAGCGCTTTTAAATTTAATGTGAATAAATACATCGATGTATAGAAGCAGTATTGGATGGTGTCGTGTCTCAATGATGCGAAAACGTTGATTTGCGCAAAAATATTTTAGGTTGCTAAATGAGTTGCAATTTATCGTCACTCCAAAATGGCGGAGATGTCACCAATAAGAATGTGGCATCGAAGCACCTTAGTTCCCACTTCATCTCCACTAATCAGCGCGCCGCGCTGTCATGCGTGACGTCACTCCGTCAGGACCAATCAGCGTGACGCGTTGTGCCTGGTGCGTTATAACGCCAACAACGACGCCGCGAAAGGCGGGAAATATGGTCTTAACAGCTATCGCTGTGAAAAAAAAAAAATTCGAAGGGTTCTTATCATTCCCCGGAATCCCTGCGACACATCCAACCCGCCCCCTTTCACTTAGGGTCCGATGGGGAGGGAACATTCTCCACGACGTCCATTCTTCCCGGGCCTGCATCTGCCTTAATGGCTGAGAGTCACCTCGTCAACACTGTCATACAGCATAGAAGAAAGGGGGTTTTCGCTTATGACAACTAGATTCCGACGCCCTCCACCCAAGCTAAACTCCCTCATACAGATATTGCAAAAAATGCACCGATCATCGGCCAGTCACTGAAAAGATGAAGTCGCTATATAACGCCTTACAAAAGAGAAACACACCCATCACAGCAAACAATGCTTAAACATATAAAACAAAAATTCAAGCAAAACTCATTGCTCGTCTTGTCAGTGATACTCTCTGGTGAGAAACAGGTGTGCGCAACATACAGCAACGTTCCGAAAAGTTCACTCAGCTTCATTAAAATGAATGTACGATTCATAAAACCGAATAAAGTGCTGCGCCTTCTATCAGAGTCGCGTTCATGTGAATAACACCAGGGGCAATGTTCGCAAAGCTTCTACATACGTGTGTTTTGTTACAGGTAGCTGTCTCTGCGGCTGACATAAATGGCCTCCGCTAGAGTGTCGCCTGATAACACAGCGCTCCTCGGTAAAATAATTATTTCCAATCGAGCTCCAGGCGAAGAATGATTTTTCTGCGTCCTAATTTCCGAAATTGCACGCATCCCTGCATCCCGATATATACTCACGTTTTCGCTGGTGCCTTTCCATATTCCAACGCCCACGATGGTGAGAACTTCGAGGAAAATTCGGAACGAGTTCCACCATATGAACGTCAGCATTCCCAGCCTGCAGTTCTGGACGAGGTGAGAAGTTAATTTTTGCTACATCACTGGCAACTGGTTCTCTCGCTACAACTCCATATGGATCAACAAAGGTGCACGGGCGGCCAGTTGCGCAGTGCAAGTATAATAAGTGACCTGCGCCGCTGGCTAATAATTTGTCAGTGTTTGAAGTAACCCAACTCATATTAAGAAAGCCAACAGTAACCGTAAACCGTGGAAAGCATAAGGACTCCTTTTTTTTCATTTGTGATCTTGATCAAAGGAAAAATAGAAGTGTAACCATTTTTTTACCTGAAAACTCACTGATCAGAAAGTAGATTAGAAAGTAGAAAGTAGAAATAAAATAGATTATATTGCACTTGAGAGAATGTATTTTCTTTCATTTCTGCTCACTGAGGATCCAGTGATGCTCCTTGGAACGTTTTTTGTTTTTCACTGAATGGCCAATTTTGAAGCGCTTAAACGAGCATGATCGCGTCTTCATTCGAGTCCTTCGAACGCCGACGGCCTCGAGCTTTCCCTCTGCTGATATATGAGCCGTCGCCATCCAGTTACCGCTTTCGTGATTACAGCAAAGTGTTATACAGCTCAATGGACATAGCGCAAGGGCAGGTGCGAAATGTGTGTACTCGTATGTACACCACGGTGCATCGCCACTCGGTGCATGGCTTTGCACAGAACAGGGATCAAGTACCGATCTGATGACACATTCGAAATACGACACACTAATCCCTCAAGTAATCGACAAGGAACGACATACAATCAGGAGGCTCAGACAACGCAGGAAATACCATTGCAGACGGAATTTTAAAAAATTCACCGGGGCCCCGCTCCATCCCTTACAAAAATTTCTTTAGACACTCCATAGACTGTCTATAGCCTTTAGTCTATGAAGTCAACTTGAACAGAAAATTCGGCCAGTTTGGAACGGATTCATCTTTAAGCAGCGGAATACACAGTACGAAGTGGAAGAAACAAGGGACGACATCAGCGCTGAAAAAATGGTGTATAGACTTCCTATAGGCAAATCCTATATACTGGTCTCTAGACAATCTATACATTTACGGTCATACACTTTTAGTAGACTTGTCTATAGTCTATAGACAAATGTCTACTGAAAGTCTAATAGACATAGGCCTATGGACAGTATATAGACGATCTATAGACTTATGACCATACACGTTCTGTACATTTTAGTCTATAGACAGTTTATAGACAAAATTCTACTGGTACAGCAGACACAAGTCTATAGACGTTCCATAGATTTGTGTCCTGGCAATGCTATGAACCTTTGTCTATAAACAGTCTATAGACCTCTCTCTACTAAACATTCAGTAGAACATTATCTATAGACTGCTTATATACAGTCTACAACTGTTGCAAAACGTCACCACATGGTCTTCAAAAATGACATGACGGTCAACATACTTACAAATTCAGTTTATTTCCAATCTATCCAGGCTGAGAATATGCAATACATACACCATAAAAATGCACCACATTATACAAATAAATGTTGAAAGTAACGGTCCGGCTAGTTTCCTCAGAAGCATTCTTACAGCCTGTTTGCAGTCCATCGTCCAGGCATGTTGACCTGTACAGCGCAAAGGAAAAAGTAATATAAGGGTAAGTGAAAAAAATTCTACTCCGTCTGTACACATGTGATTTACAAAGCAAGGCATATCTTGGCTATCCCATTCTTTAAAAGGTCATCTTGACTGATTTAATTTAGTTTTATAGGGTTCAAGCACCCAAGGTAGCTCAGGCTATGAGATACATTGTAGTGAAGGGCGTGGGTAATTTCGGCCACCTGTTCTTCCTTACTGTGTACTGACACCGCGTAGTACGCGGGCCTCTAGCATTACGCCTCCATAAAATGCAACCGCCGAGGCCGGGATCGAACCTGCGTCTTTCAGGTCACCAGATCATGATAACGACGAAGTCATCGCGCCGGCTTCATCATTTCAGTAAATGCGCATGACAAATTCTAAATGGTTGTCATAAAACATTGTAACAAAAACCCTAATCCCTGGAGCAACCTTCATCTGCACTAAGTACCTGCTGTCAATACTGGCTCTGTATGGCATTCCTTTTAGTTCAGAGGAGAAGACTCCGAAGAATTGTGCCACAGCGTTGATTCACTACGAGCTATTGTGAATGTCATCCCCACAAAATAAACATTCAATGCTCCTTACATACGGATACCAACAGGAGAATATTGCAGCATTTACTCTTATGCCCGCTATTAAACAAGCGCTTCACGACATCCCGCGTGAAGCCTGTTACAGTCGTCAGCACATCTGTCTAGAGCGCTCGAAAAGCCAGCTTTTGCCTGCACGTGCGACGCCTACCGAAAAAGCCTAGTTTGAGACAGACTGCACCTGAGCGTGCGCCGCCACAGTGATCACACTGCCTTCATATTTATCGCCACGGCGGACCGCAGCCGCGATCGCAAACGATCGCCGGTGAAAGCACAGCAGGCCGCGGAACCAAAGCCGAGACAACACGTGTCGGCGCGCGCCGCAGCAAAAATTTTCCGAAACGTGCTATCCCGGCTTTGGTTCTTCAGCCTACAGCGCCTCTATCGGCGATCGTTTGCGATCGCGGCTGCGGACCAGCGGGGCGATAAAAATTAAGGCAGTGTCATCAGTGTGGCGGTGCACGCTCAGATGCAGTCTGTCTCAAACTAGGCTTTTTCGATAGGCGTCGCACGTGCTGACAAAAGCTGGCTTTTCGAGCGCTCCAGACAGACGTGCTCACGACTGTACGTACGCCGATACTCATACGGACACAAGTCATGCAAAACCTACCAGGCAGACGCCAACCAGTTCACCACAGTTTTGCGTCCATAACTTGAAGCACAAATAGGGAATAGCACTGTCATAAATCAGCGCGCGCTCTTAGAAACAAGCGGGTTGCAGCGCTTCCATGCCAAGTGCATATCAAGAAAAACTCTAGCAGCACACAGTGGCTACAGCTGCACCGTTTCAAAAGCAGGCGTGAGCTTGAGACAACATACGCTTTGCTGTCAATACCTTCGCAAATTCACTTAGTTTTTCCTTCAAGTGCAGCCCGAACAGCGAAGTAAAGAGGTGGTTCTTGCATGCGGGTACTCTTAACCTAAGGCTGCCAGAAATGCCAACGAAAGCAACGAACACTCTCCAAGTAGGAACTATTTCAATGAAACAAGTAACGTCTTCAACCACAGGCGTAGCCATATCATAGCGCGAGCTGAATTGCATTCGTTCGCGCAAATAAGCGCCGAGTTACATTGGCGCTTTCGTAATCTAGTAGTCTGAGAACAGAAATGCATACTGCTCCTGATCCCACGCAAATGATATAAAAATCTGTGCACGCGTGAGCGGGGTTCATGAACTAGCCTCTCGGAAAGAAATGTAAGCCACCTCTTGCCGAGGCGATCTTTACTTAGCTTTCAAAATGAAAGCGCAGGCCAGCGGCGAAAGCCAGCGGCTCGGATAACCGGGATGTACTGCGAATCCTTGCGTGTGCAACTTAAAGGAAGACGGGATGCAGCTCGTAAGTTCTTCGCGGTGTTTGTACACGCTGACGGTTCGCGCCGGCAACGACTTCTATTGAACCATCACGCTATTAGCATTCCTCCGACGCCGTTTGACTACAACTTTTACAAACATCCCGTGCTCTAGTCTGTAGAGTTACAAAACATCTTTGGTGAAACGCCGCTGTCCACAACGCGCGCCGAGCGAGCGTCTGTACATAACATGCAATGCACACCTCTCAATGTACAGCACTCAATGGTGCGGATAGGCGACAACACAGAGTAAAAAAATAAACGTAAGCCACCTCAGAACGTGAGTGTGCGTTTCCGGAGGCGCCAAGTAAATTGAGCTCACACGGCGCTAACGCATAGTTCCATTTCGACCGTCATTCACGGGCTAACGATATTTCTGCCCATGCATCTCATCTACCTTGTAACAAGAGAAAGCCAGTAGGCAGCTCCCGAGGAGCAGCTTACCACCACGGGTTTCGCACCGACTGCCTGTCCGGGCGTTAGAAAAAACATAGCGGCACAGACATAAGTGGCATTCTGCTGCTTGTATCGCAGCTTACAAACGAGGATAGGAAGCTTGTCGCTGCGCAGATAATCTGCTCTGTACTCACAGCTCGTCTTAGAGCGGTTTAGGAGACTAAATTAACAAAACATAATCCTGTAGACTTACCGTGGATGGACGATTAAGCTGGATTTCGTTCGCAACGTAATTGACGCAAGCAGCTGGAGAACACGCCCACGACACCGGCACATCCGCGCACACTGTTGCTTGCAGCCCGAATGATTTTCCGCCATCGCGGGGTAAATGGGTAAAACGTGAAACAGAAATCCATTTCACGGTCGTATCTTTGCCATTCACACTCTTTCCGTGTGTAGCTTTATCTATAGTATCCAAGAACATAGAGGGCAAATGGTTTATAAACTTAAATTCTTCACTAGCTCTTTGAAAACAGCATTGTTTTCGCGAAAACAATATCGAAAACTTACTGCTTTGTCCATAAGCGCTGCATCTCCAACCGAATATGTGGCACACTTTTCAAATAATTAAAAATTTGCAAAGCGTAAAGTCATTTTTTGTGTGTGTTGTGTTTAGAAAACTGGTATGGGCGATATCACGTGTCATCGGCTCCGAAGCAGCAGGTAGGTGGTGAGAAACAAAAAAATACTGCGTTTGTGATTGTTGCATCGCAGCACTATTCCACATGAATGCAAGCGGCAAAGGTATAAATGGCAGATGCTAATCGCGCAGAGGACCATGCTATTTGGGACACTTCAAACGGTGTTTCTAAGAGATGGGCACAACTTTGAATTCTCGCTCCAGTCTTTCCCCTTTATTTTCAGGAAGTTTTAAAGAGAAATGTGAATCACTGATGACATGCTTATGAGTTAAGCGCGCTGGGCAGAAACGATCGAAAGATGGAACGGAATTGTGTCGAGTGATTCGTTTAAAGGAGAGTGTGTTCCCTTGAAGTAGTGAGTTTGCGGGCACCCTTACTTCTCGAATGGCTGTCTTTCCTCACTTTACCTGTTAGCATTAAATATTCTTTACTTGTGTGTGCAATATACGTCACCGTATAACGAACAGGAGCTCTTCAAGGCTTCTAAAAACCATATACAGGAGGGCGTTGCATTGTCCTCACCCAATATTTTTTTTTTATTCCCGAAACAGTGAAGAAGATGGAGGACTCTAACCATAGTTGCGGTCACTGCTGCAGGGCATGAAGTGCAAAAAAATTTCAATTATTACAAACTTAGTCGAAAGACAGTGTACAGATTGTCTACAGACAAAAAGAAATTGGGATTGCTATAGACTTTGGTCTTTGGATAGTCTGTAGACTGTCTATAGACAAAAGGAGATTAAGGCTGCTATAGACTTCAGTCCACTGATAGTGTATAGACGGCCTATAGACAAAAGGAAACTAAGGCTGTTATAGACATTAGTCTATACATAGTCTATATAACATCTATAGACAAAAGAAAATTAAGGCTGTCATAGACTTATGCTATTGATCCTCTATAGGCCGCCTATAGACGAAAGGAAATTAAGGCTGTTGTAGAATTTGGTTTGGTTCAGTCTATATACTGTCTATAGACCAAAAGAAATTAAGGCTGTCATAGACTTAGGCTACAGATAGTCTATATACAAAGAAAAATTAAGTCTGTTATAGATTAGTCTATAGCTAGTCTGCAGGCTGTCTATAGACAAAAGTAAATTAAGGCAGTTATAGACTTTAGTCTATATATAGTCTATAGACCATCTATAGACTAAGAGATATTAAGGCTGTTATGGACTTTAGTCTGCATATAGTCTATAGGCCCTCCATAGAGAAAAGAAACTTAAGGCGGATATAGACTTTAGTCTATAAATAATCTATAGAACGTCTATAGAAAAAGGTAAATTAAGGTTGTTGTAGACAAGTCTATCTATTCTGTAAACTGTTAAAGACAAAACAAAATTAAGGCGCTCAAGACGTTAGTATACAAATAGTATATAGACAAAAGGAAATTAAGAATAGAGTGTCTGGAGACAAAAGGAAAGCTATTATACAATGGCTACAGAGTTGATAAAAAGCCCATAGACTGTCTATAGACCATTTTTATAAGGGACAGCTACGCGATACTACAGGAGTTAGCAAGTGCAATGGCATCACAACTCTTACTCAAGGTAGTGAGTTGTAAAGATGCTGAGGTTTTAGCACTGCCGTTTTGCCTCTGTCATCAGTGTCCCCCGCGGCTGCGCCAAAGCTCGCGGCTATCAAGTACTGAGCACATCGAACTACTAAAGACACACTGAGCGCAATTCCATCCAGTTTTCGTTCTCAGTAAGAATCAATTATATGATCCATTCTAGGTGCGTCGACGTTTGTCCGGCAGCAAAAGGCGCATTTATTGCTCAAAACATTGCACTGAAAAAATTCCTGCCATTGGATTCACACTTCTGACGTCTACAGCGAAAAGGACTCCGTGAACACCAGTTTGCCGTGAATGGCAGTGTAGACTACCCTCCGGGATTCGTACAAGAACTGCGTCGAAGCATTGAAGTTTACTTGAGAAATTGTCCGGGGATGGCTACACCTGTATTTCACGTTGTTTGGTTTATTGGATTATGGGGGTTTAACGTCCCAAAGCGACTCAGGCTATGAGAGACGCCGTAGTGAAGGGCCCCGGAAATTTCGACCACCTGGGGTTCTTTAGCCTGCACTGACATCGCACAGTACACGGGCCTCTAGAATTTCGCCTCCATCGAAATTCGACCGCCGCGGCCGGGATCGAACCCTCGTCTTTCGGGCCAGCAGCCGAGCGCCATAACCACTCAGCCACCGCGACGGCTAGTATTTCACGTTGTGAACGTTTCTACAACTCATAACAGTTTCGTTTGCAGTGCGCAAAACTAGCCTTTTTGCCGTCACTATGCAGTAATCTATCAAAACTGGCCACCTTCAGTTTTTCGTAGTGTTCCTTTAAACTGTGTCTTCGTTCCTGCGCACCTTATCCTTGTTTTGCATTCAGCCAAAATTGCACAGCTCAAACAGCAAAATGTGATTCCGAGGTCTTTCTATGTCGTGCGAACCGAAATGCATATCAAATATATGTACTCACATCTTCGATGCCGATGATGAGGAACAAGTCAGCGAATACTGTTATGTAGTAAATGACGAACCGTGAACCCCCTGCAATGTGGAGCTCTGAAAAAAAGAAAAGTTATAAATAATGAAACGTATAGCGCTAACGCAATGTTGCTCGAAATACTCCAGAAGCATGTCAATGTACTTTCTGTCGTAATCTTGTTTGGGCGGGGGGAGTTCATTCTCCAAACGCGAAGTCTGGTAATGCTAAACGTACAACAGCGCGTGCCTTCTGCACCAAGCGCGAATGCGCAGACATTTCATGTGCCTCCAGGTATTTGAGCAGACCAAAAACCTCACTTGTCCACGGGAGATTCACCAAAAGTTCGAACTAGCGGTGAGTCCCCATGTTAAGTCGTTAGCCTCTATATTTTCCAACCTGCCTTCTCGGTTATGTTTACAGATAAGGTGTATACGATGGGGGCAGGGGGGGGGGGGGGGTGTAGTTCGTACGACATCATTTTGAGACAGAAAACTGCCAGGGAACAAGAACAAGACACAGGAGAGACACTGAGCCCGTTCTGTGTGCTTCTCAGTGTCTGACTGTTGTGCAGCTTTATGCTTTAAAATTACAGAGAAGGCTTTATAAGGAATCTTTTGCCGTGGTTACGGCGTCGCCTGGGTCGCGGGGGACAGTACATCGTGACGGAAAACTCCTTGGCGTTAACACCTCGGAGCCCTATGGTCCATTTGTGACCAATGAGAATTATGCACAGCCGCTCTCGTGCGCTGATCATCCTGTGTCACGTGATGACAGATGGCCGTTACAGAGCTTCCCATCTGTGGTCAATGTTCCCTTTCAAGAAGGAAGGAAGGACTAAGACGCACATTGGAAACGTTTCATTTTGTAGCATAGTTGAGTTCGAGTAAGAGGCAGCTGTATTCATAACTTTGTAATGAGAACACTACACATAAAAACCACTCAGCCTTGCAAGGGGGCAGCCGAAGCCCCCCCTGGCTTCGCCTGGCGCTTTGTTGGCGCAAGTTCGGTCGAAAAACGCCCTGCGCCTTACGAAAAAGCATTTACGAGCCGCGACACCTCAGCCTGGGAGGTCATGCTCCACCACGGTTACACCAGGCGAAGTTGTCGACCCCGTCGGAGCATGGCGACTCAAAGACGTCTCCCCACCCTGAACAAGCTGTGTACAGCGCACGTAATGCAAGCCGGATTCGCGAATCCAGCCATTTAAAAAACTCGTAATTAGTCTTCAGGCATGGCCTCCAACTTTACATTCTCCAGCATACACAGCGCTATGAGGCCCGTGTATCCATAATCCAGCAGATATGTTGGTATAAAATGTGGTGGTTAGGTGACTGCGCGCGTCCCTAGCGGCTTCCAAATAAAATTTTCGGGGCTGCTCAAAAAATGGTATGAAAAACTTTCAACGAGCCAGCATTAGCTAGCAGCATACTTCGATGGCAGCACTATAATTAGCCAATGGCCAGAAACTAGAACTTCAAATTTTCATTACTAGTATTATTGAATAGTTCTTACGCAACTGTGTTTGGGCAGCACTGGAACGTTCGTATGAATGCTGCAGTTGGGCCTACGTTCAGCTAACCTCAAAGTTTTGTCCGGTGAGTGGCAGATTTTGATACGTGGGGCCTATATTGAAAAGTTTTGTCACTCGTATATTCAAACAGCTCTGGTTATAACGTCCTGCAAAATGCTAATGCTAAAACCTTTGAATGTGGGACAGCTTTTTAAACCACAGCAAACTATTCACGTTGCTACTCTGGATTCTACTTCGCCGCCGGGCTCAGCCTTAACATAAGTGATAAATCTGGATCTGTGTTGTTACGCAAGGCTATCGGGGTGAGGTTCTTATTTTGCGAAGTTATCGGGCGAGGTTATAATCTATCTGACCATCCTTGCAGCTTGCTGCGTGGTGCGCATGTTCTCAGTGCCCCGCTTGTTTTCATGGGCGTCTTTTGTAATCGCTCTGTGATCACTAAAACCGTGCAGTTACTTTGCAGAGTGTTTGCTCACCCGTGACTGTTGACTCGATGCCATTCAGCTTGAGGATGACAATGGCGTCGTCAGCGCTCATGGCCGTGTACAGCACCGCGACAAGATGAATGCTGTTCATCGCCTACGATAACAAAGCAATGTATTTCATTAATACCATGATTTGTGGTTTATCGGGGTTACCGATCACGTCAATAGTCTGCGGATACGAATATCAAGATCAATTGGGTTAATTCAACGACTTCGTTATCTTCTTCCATTCCATGTAAAAAAACAGTTATATTTTTCTCTTATTCATTCTCATATTGTGTATAGTCTCTTAGTGTGGGGAACATGTAATAAAACTGACTCGGATAGGTTGTTCTCTCTATAAAAAAGAGCCCTGCGCACTTTGGGTAGTTATACTGTTAGTACTAATGACATGTTTACCTCTTGTAAGGTGTTACCGGTTTTTCTATGCTACAAACACTCCTTAGCACTCCTAATCTACCAAAAAATAAAACATGACTGAATCTTTTTCCCGTTCTTATTTGAATAGAGCAACCACACATAACTTGCGCACAATTTCTTTGATTGGTTCTAGGCCTCGTACTAATTACGGCACCCAGACTACAGATCGCCAAATAACAGTTTTATGCAACACATATCCAACATTAATTGCTTGTGCCCAAGAGAGTGTCAACATTAATCAATTCAAGAAGAAAATGAGGCATCTTTTGAACACCCTTGTGTGAAATTTTATTATGCATACCTGCTGCATTTCATTGTTATTCCTACTGTACTGTGTGTATGTGTTTTTCTTTTGTACGCCACTTACTATTGCTCATGGTTGATAACCTCCTCAGTATTATTTTCTTCCTGATCAGTGCCTGTGTAATTGCTTATTTTGAATTCCTGTCTCGCCGTGTTTGGTGTACCACTGTTCTCATATGTTACTCCGCACCATCTGCACCGACGTGTAATGCGGGTGTTAGGCCTCGTCAGGAGACATCCTGGTCTCCTATAGCCTCTCCCCGCGGACACCATGTATAGTTGTCCGAAATGAATGGAAATAATAATAATAAGATCAACTCAGGCTATGAGGGACGCCGTATTGGAGGGCTCAGGAAATTTCGACCCCCTGGGGTTCTTTAACATGCATTGACATCGCACAGTACACGAGTCTCTAGAATCTGGCCTCCATCGAAATTCGATCGCCGCGGCCGGGATCGAACCCGACTCGACACAGACATCACTGAGACGGAAGTCGGAGCGGCCCTCCTGACTCTCCGAACCAACTCCGCACCTGGTGCAGACCAAATCACAAACTCCATGCTGCGTAATCTGGACGACCAATCGATCACCCAGATTACGCAATACTTCAACCAGTGCTGGAGGGAGGGTATCCTCCCGCAGTCCTGGCGCCATGCGAAGGTAATATTCATACCCAAACCAAACAAAACACTTACACTTCAAAACCTTGGCCCCATTTCGCTAACCTCATGCCTCGGAAAGCTCTTCGAGCATGTTGTGTTAGCGAGGCTCACAGCGCACATGGCGGACAACCATCTATACCCGCATAGCATGGTGGGATTCCGCCCCCATCTGTCCGCACAGGACGCCATGCTTCAACTCACACATGACATTTTCGACCCGCTTCTGCCTGGTCACACCAAGGCAGTCTTAGCTTTGGATCTCTCCAAAGCTTTTGATCGCATCGAACATCAGGCGATCATGACTGCCCTATCTCCATTGAATGTTGGTGCGCGCACGTACACCTACATTCAAGCATTCCTCGCTGACCGCACGGCTGAGATACATTTTGGCCCTCTCTCTTCCCCCTCCTACACGCTTCAGAGTATCGGAACCCCTCAAGGGTCCGTCCTCTCCCCCTTCCTTTTCAACATCACCCTCATCCCCCTCGCCCGAAAATTGGCGACTATTCCCCACCTTAAGCACACTCTTTATGTCGACGGCATCACACTGTGGACCACCCACGGCAGTGACGGCGACATAGAGAACACCTTACAGGAAGCAGCCACCCTCACCCAAAATTATGTACAGAACATCGGACTGTCTTGTTCCCCAGAAAAGTCCGAACTGCTCCTCATCCGGCCTAAGAACCACCGCTCCCCCCGCTCCCCCATTGCCATCGAACTGAATGGGGACCCTGTACCGGAGGTTGACACCCTCCGCGTATTGGGCCTGCATATCCAGAACGATGGCAAAAACCCCACCACCCTCAAGAAACTCAAGCAGGTTGCAGGCGCGATATCGCATCTCATCCGCAGAGTTTCGGGCCATCATAGAGGCATGAAGGAGCGCGACCTTTGTCGCCTCATTCATGCCTTTGTCCTCAGCCGTGTGCTCTACACTACCCCATACCTAGAACTATCCAAACACGACATAAATGCTTTGGATGCCTTGATCCGCAAGGCATTCAAAGTCGCACTTCATCTTCCCCTCAACACCCCCACAGACAGATTACTAGGCCTGGGCCTCCACAACACGATCGGGGAACTCGTGGAGACCCATCGACAGGCCCAATACATAAGGCTTACACAAACCTCCACAGGCCGGTATATCCTGGACTCCCTCGGAATCAGAATACCGGCCAACTACCCAACCCTCCTCCCCATTCCTCGATCCCTTCACCGAGAGCTGGTCATCAAGCCACTGCCAAAAAATATGCACCCTTCCCACCATGAGCAACGCCGCAGAGTCCGTGCGAAGGCACTCCACCGAGTATACGGCTCCGAGGCGGACGCCGTATGGGTGAACGCCGCCTGCACGGGTGACGAAGCAACCGCAGCCGTGGTGGACTCCTCTTCATCCGCCCTCCTCACACTACCTCTCCCCCGAGACACCGCCCCAGAGGCTGCAGAGGAAGCCGCCATCGCAATTGCCATCACCCGCACGGAAGCCCGGTACATTTTAACAGACTCAAAAACTGCAATTCTAAATTTTGCGCGAGGCCGAGCCCACGTCCCTGCTTTTCGCATACTGGACTCGCCCGATGCACCCCCACCCCGCCATGTAGAGCTTATATGGGTGCCTGCGCACTCCGGGAATCCCGGAAACGAGGCCGCCAACCTTTTAGCCCGCGGTTCTTTAAACCGGGCTCAGGTGGCCTCGGATCGGGGATTCGCGAGGGAGCGAATGCACTCGTTCAGCGAGATGACGCAGGCCTATAGAGCCTCGCGCCAGCTCTACCCCCGCCCCACCCCTCCCTAGATAACAAACACGCAACAAACTGGCGCAAACTACAGACACACACACTCTCCTCACCCCTGACCCTAGCCCACTATCATCCCTCCTTCCCCACTCCTGCCTGCACCTTGTGCCCAGAACCCTTCGCCTCCTCCCTCCACATCCTCTCCCTCTGCCCGGCGGACCCTCCCCCGTGCGGCCTAGAGGACCTCAAGACCTGGGAGGACTGGGAGACCCTGCTGCACTCAGAGGACCCGGCCGTGCAGACCATCGCCACAGGCCGGGCTGCCAGTGTTATGGACCTTAGGGACATAAACACTTGAGTGAAGTGGGGTCGTGCGGGGACCCAGGGGCATGCCCCGATTTCCTTTGGACAATAAAGTTTTTCTCTCTCTCTCTTTCGGTCATTAATACTATGCTTGAGCGTTTTAATATACATCACAGTAAAAATGTGAGGATTATTCTCGACCATCAGTGTTCAAATTAACAGCCAAATATGAGCACAGAATGGTTTGCTTGGTATTGTTTGTTTGTTTGTTTTGTTGTGTGTATTCATTCTGCACCTGTCGAAATGTAAGCGCGGAAAAATTCTGAGACTTCATGTAGACCTTCCGGTTGTTGAAGCGTTAACTTGTCTGGCATACTTGCCAGCGCACAGCTTGTTTGACGCTTAGAGGGGACAGGAAGGATGTGGCCGCGGTCTTTGGCGCACCAGTGCGTTCGTCATGGCCGCATTGGCAGGCGACGTGGCAGACAACGCGAATCTCCAGGTTCCTCTGCGCCTGCTGCATTTCGCTTCGATGCGAGGTCGTGTCGGACGCTGTTGGATGTGTGCGGCTCGGAGTCGCACTCTGACGGAACCACGGTCAGGACGACGCCTTCTCCGACTACCGCCACCACCAGGACAGGACTGCCGACGAGTTAAATGAGTTGGGTGATGGGAGGAAGATTACGAGCGGGTTTATTTACATATTTACAAGCGTCATCAAAAGTGGGGATCTCTCCGAATGGAGGATGATTTTCACTGCATTCGCTGTCAAGTCTTATATCGTTCGTCGTCCCTAAATTCTCCATGTTGAGGACGTCCTCGCCGGGGTGGGAGTGGCCTGAAACTCTCACTCACGCGCACAAACAACACCGCACATAAGAACATGCCCCCGTCACATGTTGAGCCCGAGAGAGAGGAGGACGCCGTCGGGGTCACGTCAACTGCGGTAGGTGATGTCATCTGGCCAGCCGAAGGTTCCCACGTGCGGCCGACACCTGTTGTTCATAAGATGGCAGCCGACGCGCAAGGCCAGAACGCAAGGTCAGGATGAGAAGCCGAAAGGGGTCCTTTGCCCTTAGAGATGCTTTCGATGGCTGGAGACGATGGCCGCCAGCCCTCCATGGTGCTAGCACGCCGAATAGCCACCGGAAACGAGGCCCTTGTGCTGCCCGACATAGTAGCGACAATTGGGGAATATAATGTCAGCTTGTCGCCGCGGCGGCGTTCGGCACGGGAGGAGACTTTTGAAAAGGGGGCCCGGTTGTGCTCAAACTGCAGCCATCCACTCTTCCGGGTGCCACACTCCGATCGGGCAATTCTCGGTAATTAGAACCAGCTGACACCTGGGTCCATCTTCGTGTGGTCCTTGACGGCCGGCTTGGGAGAAATCACCATCGAGTTGCTCGAAGCCACCCAGTAGAAACAGATGCCAACAGGCGAGACATGCTGTCGCCTATGCTAATAGCTCGACTTGCCGTCGCCATTCTTAACAATACACTGGCTCTACGAATAGCTCTGTCACGCCCTGCCGTGTTTCTTGTAAGTGCAGTGTGAAAGAACCTGCAATTTGATTACTGCGCGAATTACCGTCGATGACGAACGAGGTGGACGACACCGGATATGGAGAAAACAATGGCGTGGAATGGTACGGAACGGAACGGCACGGCTAGGTACGGCGTGGCATGGTATGGCATGATACAGCACGGCACTGCATGGCTCGGCACGGTATGGTAAGGCACGGCATGGTAAAGCACGGCACGGCAAGGCAGCATGGCATGGCACTGCAAGGCATGGCATGGCATGGCATGGTATGGCACGGTAAGGCATGGCATGGCATGATAGTGTATGGTATGGTATGATTGGTTGGTTGATGGGGGTTTAACGACCTAAAGCGACTCAGGCTATGAGAGACGCCGTAGTCAAGGGCTCCGGAAATTTCGACCACCTGGGGTTCTTAACGTGCACTGACATCGCACAGTACACGGGACTCCAGATTTTCACCTCCATCGAAACTCGACCGCCGCGGCCGGTATCGAAACCGTGTCATTCGAGCCAGCAGCCGAGCGCCATAACCACTCAGCCATCGCGGCGGCTGTATGGTATGGTATGGCATGGTATGGTATGGTATGGTATGGTATGGTATGGTATGGTATGGTATGGTATGGTATGGTATGGTGTGGTATGGTATGGTATGGTATGGTATGGACTATGAGCACATCGGCATATAAGCTGCATATGGTCTACAAGACGCGGTATAGTGGAGGACTGCGAAATTGCAATGTACAGTAACATTACTTCGTATTTTTTCTTACCAGATGCCTTATTTTAACCGCGCTTAATTTCTTTTAATTCAAATCAGACACCGTCTGTTTACGTCGACCAGTTCCATTATGTTTATGATTTCCCGAACGTGCGTGATCGTGTTTAATTGTGGTGAGCACATTTATGTGAACATGCACGTCGCAAGAGGGATGTGCACAGAGAAAGAGAACCGTCGGTGCTCACAAAGCAGACGCTGGCCATCGTCTGGATGCTGGGGCGGTCCCTGAAGAGGAGGAAGTGGTAGCAGCTAGTTCCCATGGCGAGGCTTTGTCTGGCGTAGAAAGAAGCGAAAATGTACACCTCCGCTGCAATGGTGACAAGTAAAGGCTGATTCATGGTCTGCGCACTAGAAATACGGTTTTGGTGTTCGTGCTTTGAGGCAACAATGTATCTTGGACGAAAAAGTAGTGGCAGCGAAAGATCTCGCCCTGCAGCGCGGGTAGCACGCACAGGATTTTTTTTTTTTACCCTGGTGGCAGCATAAATGTTCCAGCTGGCACCTTAGTAATTCCTGACGTATGTCAACTTATGTTAGGCTAAATACAGCACGGTTCTTTCCTTCATAAAGGATTTCCATTCTCTCAAGAATCGCAGAACTAACCAGTACACGCTGTGGCTCTGACAAACGCCGAGATGCCCGAACCGAAGACAGGCTTCGGTCTCAGGCTGCAAGCGTATATTCGTTAATCATGGACAATCGCACGTACCGTGAAAGTAGGCACACAGCAACACTCGCCTTGTCGATCTTCTTCTTCTACAAACTGCAGAAGGCTGGAGATTTTTCGTCTTCATTTTCCTCGATTCTTGCTGCTGTCGGCAAGAAATTTTCGAATGTATACGTGAGAGAAAATTCTAAAGCATTAGAAAAGACAGAACAGGTAAAAAATTCCACATTTCAGAGGTGGCCTCGTTCTTATCAGCAGTATTAGTGCGAAGAGACACAGAAAACAAACTTTTACTGTCCAACAGAGCATTCTTTGGCAACCTCACCCAGATTCCGGGCTTTATGTATCCATCTAAGGGAGCTCGCCGCAGCTGGACTCATCGGAGCGCCGCGCGCAGGGGCACATTTTGCCGCTAAGATCACTGGCTCGCCGGCGCACGCTCGCCGAGAGGCAGCCATCCGCTGCGCCGGTGCGGTACTGACCCTGACGAGTCACTGTGGACGAGGTAGAGCCTCGCAAGCGACCACCACCCACAGGGAGGAGCTCGTCGAAACAAGATGTCGACGCCGACAGCAGATCGGGGAAACCGCTCGACAACGGCGCGCCCGCGAAACCTCCACAACAGCAACGCCGAGAAACAAAATTTACTCAGAATCACCGCATAGCGTCGTTGTGTTCATAGCGGGTTGCGCCGTGAGTCTCGTGACTAATGCTCTCGCATTTCATAGACAACCAGCGTAGGTGGTGGTTGTGAAAAGCATTTATTTAGCTATATATACAGAGAGGTGCTCGGGGAGAGGCCTCTAGTGGGTCTCGCCCCTTACAATACAAGGCGGAGTCCCTCATTGCGAGACCCCATTGGTCCTGACCGCTGCGCAGGTCCGCCGAACCAGGGCCTGTTGGGCCGATAGTTCCTGGCAGCCGAGCAGAGCCGCCTCCCAGTCCTCTCGAGTAGGGGCAGGGTAAAGCCCCTCCATGACGTTTTTTTTTCGACCAGTTTGCGTCATGGAGGGGCTTTAGGGCAGGGGTGATCGGAGGTGGGAGGGGGGGGGGGGAGGGTTTTGCCTGCATGCCTAAAATATGTGAAAGGTGTCGGCCACCTCCCCACAAAATGAGCAGCGGCCGTCAAAAGAAGAGTCAAAGTGCTTGAGAACGGCCGGGCACAGCGGCGTAGAGCTTCCTGCGTAGAGGATTCTGCAACATGTTTAATGAGATAGTGTTAAGGATCCTGTGTTGCAGAAAAGCCGACGTCGTCATCGTCGCCGGAGGCCGTGAACGAAAAATTCACCAAAAATTCCCAGAGGAAAAACCTAGGTGACGTGAGCTTGTGACATCATCACAAGCTGCCTACCGGATTGTGAGTAAACTGGCCACCGTGGCAGATGAAAGTTAGACTGGCCAGGAGAGGTTGCTCGGGAAGAGCAACGAGGGCCGCGCAAGCCCCATCGGTGGCAGCACCTGCCATCCCAGGGCACGTGCTGAACCGGTGAACCACTGCGCCAGGAGTAGTGTGAGGATTCCCAGCGATCAATCAATGTATAGTAGAGGGTGACCCTTTAACGATATCGCGTCCTATCCTTAAAGCGAAGATTAAGTGTTTTCAGACTGCATGTCTTAGGCGCCCGTTCCTGGCTTCCGCGTCGTTGTCGGCGTTACCGGTTGTCCAAGCAGCAGAGCGAAAGGCCACATGGGAGTTGGCTACCACGGGAAGATCCCGGAGGGGGGCTGGCAGCTTAACACGCCGACTGCCACTGCACTGCAATGCGTTGAGACTGCACTGCGTATGGTATGCATCTGGCGCAGTTATGAATGTTGCAGTTCTGAGTGGATGTTGCTATAAGATTTTTATGCAAACAGAAAGGACCTCACCAGGCACCGTAAACAGGAAACTGGACTCCCGAATTTCGTTCAGGGTCATACCACCGCATAGTTTGATGAATTATGACGAATTTATGTTTTATACGTGCGTATGGAGTCAAAGGCAATTAAAAAAGGCGAAAATCTCAGATTACAGAGAGTGTGAAGTCATTCACATAATTAGGCGTGACGTCAGAAAATGCCATCACTCGGAGTCATTCAGGACATATTCGGAACCAATGAGCGCGCGTTGCGCACACTCTTGCCAGCCTTCCTCTGATCTTTGGTACGTCCGGATTTGTCATGGAACCAGAGCCAACTACGTCGCGGCATCTGACACCAGCGGAGAAGAAGCACGCCGTGGCTGCTGAACGGAAGCGGCGGTCTCGTAAGAATCCTGCGTCACATGAACGTGACCTAGCCTTAATCCCTCATCGCCATTTCCTTTGTCTTTTTGTTGGCGCCACTTTAGTTTTCGTCATGTGCAGTCCCTACCAAACGGACTTTCGTCAAACACTTTATTTTAAGCATATGTATCTCACCCGCAACATTCTAAATGTGCATCAGGGAACGACTTGGCACTGGGCAACTTCGAACTGCGTTAAACCAGAGAAGTAGGCGCGACAAAGTCAACTCATAGCTTACGGTGCATTTCACCTAAATCATACGTATTCGAAGAAGGCCAGCATTCCGGCAACAGCGACAATAACAGAGGCATTCTGCGAGGGCGCTTGTGGCGGCGTTTATTTCACGTGCACCAGCCGGGCGGGTATAGCTGCTCAGGCTGCCCTCTGGCCGTCCCAGACCCTGGGCTCGTTCCAAGCTGGGTCCGAGCGGCGGCCGAAGCGCAGACGCATCGAAGGCGTGCGGGCAGCCTTGCGCTCCATGGCGTGCGCGTCCTGCTCGCCCTTGGCCATCATCTCGTAGAGGTCGCGCATTTCTGCGCAGAAAGCGGACGATCAGGGCCGCAGGGAACATAAAAACGTATTCAGAGGGTCCAATCTAACATGGAGAAAGACATTTTTAAAAATGAACAACTTTTAGCTTTTTTTTTCGTAAATTACTTCACAGCACGATCCATGGTGTCCACCCGCTGTGAGATTGCTACCACGCCTTTGCCTTCCTAATAACTGCTTGTAAGTTATAAACCCTGCGCAGACGCGCGCTCTCTGTGGCTTGGCCAGAGCAAGGTCACTCGTATCTCGAGCTATGCTGTGCATCAAGTTTCGAGGGTAACAGCTGTCGCTGTAAGGAACCGTCCTACGGATATGAAACCAAGTGAACTGTTTCTGCTTTGCAGTGCCCTATTAAGCGGCCATAAAAAGCTATATATGTCAACCTAATTTTCTCAATGAAAAGACTTCATTTCTGTGTGATTTAACGGCAACTGGCGGGCGGTGTTAAGCATGAAGACGCTGTTTCGTATTTCACAAATTAAATCCAAATATATAGAAGATAATTTGAGGGAACATTGACTTATGAAAGAGTTACGCAACATAGCTCACTATCTGTTTAAAACATGCAGTGTCGTGTTTTAAACTCAAAACAAAAGAAAGACACACTTAGCCTCAATCAGCCGTTACCAGACAGTGATATCTCGCGATTAAAAGGGTCGAGCATAGGACCATAAACGGAAGAGCGTTGAGACAAATCTCGTGGGGATCAAGCGCGTAGGCTGTGCCTCCTGATTAGGAGAACTTGGATTCCTCGGTTAAAAACTTGGTGCTTATTTTTATTTATTTTGTTTATTTAATAAATACTGCTAACAAGGGCGAAAAAGAATACGGCATTGTGAATATTAATTCATCGCGCGAAACATAAGTAAGCAAAATACCCTGAGGCATGTTCAACTCTTACAAGAAAACATACATAAATACGAAACACGACTATGAGGTAGACGACAACAATTTGTCAATGAATTCAATGAACATGATGAGATCAGAAGGTAGCTTGTTCCATTCCTCGATAGTGCGCAGATAAAAAGAGTATTTAAAGGCATTAATTTTAGTTTTGCAGGCAGTGAGGCACAAGTGCCTACGTGCGTACGTGAATCCTGGCAGGAAAAGCGACGCTTTCGAGATATATATATATATATATATATATATATATATATATATATATATATATATATGGGCATGTTCAGATAAGAACGGTAATCGAGGTCCCATGACCATTTTTTGTTTTCAATTATATTTTTATATGTGATGGGTAAATGTGTCCACACAAAGGAATGAACCTTAGTTTTGCAAGGAACTTTGTAGTTTTCTCGGAAAAAAATCGTATGTCACAAGAGGTGGAGAATGTCGTTTTTGCCACTTCTCAAAGTTGCAAGTTTGGAGCATCACTGCATGCACAATAAGTTGTTTTCGCGCATAATTATTTTTTCAGTACTTTATTACAACTTGTACTATACGAAGAAATAAAAAAACATTTTCTTTCTTTGTCAATCTTCTGAGTAAAAAATCGCAAATTTCGCTTCCGGAGCTGTGCGGTGCCAAAAAGGCACTTTTCAGGGCAGTCTTAGGGCAAGATGCGTTAAGATCTCCCGGCTGAATCTTTTTCTCTGCATTTTTCAGCTACTTTTAATCACTTCAGGCAAGTTTTGTAGCTCTACACTTGACCTATGTTTTTCAATATGGCCTCAAAATTGGCAGAAGTTCAAAAACGTCAAAAAAGTGACAACTTTGACTTGAATTTAAAAAAAAAATCACCATCGAATTTTATTAAAATTTGCCCTAATAATACTCAACATTTCATAATTCTAAGGCTTTAATAAAGTATTGCATTATATTGTTTTAAAGTATGGAAATAAATACAAAACGGACTTTATGATTTCAATCCCTACGACTGCTCAGTATTCCCTCTTAGAATGCGCAATCGTCAGAAGCTGGTTTTAGTATTGGTATTTTGTAAGTAAATTTTAAACGCTACAGTTGCTGAGTTCATAAGTGTAATTTGTAAGCATTTTTTTCTATTACAATCAAAGGCCTAAAGCTCCTATTCGCTTTCGTACTGTTCTAACGGTGGGACCTAAATTACTGTAAGCATATTCCAACACGTATTTTGGAGTGACGTGTGTGTAGGAGTAGTTTATGCAAACAATTAATGCACCCGTCGCACTTTCAAGGTGACTTTAACTGCTACCACCGCTCCAGGGATGAACCGCGCTTTGCAGCCGCTCCTATAGCTATATAACGCCCGGCGCGACCCTGAAATTCACAGCATCATGTGTGCCGCCGCCGCACCGAGGCTTTAGCCGCCGCTATCATCTTTTCATCGCAACGCACCGAACGCCTAGCAGTTATGCCTCAGCCTTCGACCTTCGACCGAGATAACCCTTGTGAGCGGATGTTGTTAATAATAATAATAATAATTGGTTTTTTGGGGAAAGGAAATGGCGCAGTATCTGTCTCATATATCTTTGGACACCTGAACCGCGCCGTAAGGGAAGGGATAAAGGAGGGAGTGAAAGAAGAAAGGAAGAATAGGTGCCGTAGTGGAGGGCTCCGGAATAATTTCGACCACCTGGGGATCTTTAACGTGCACTGACATCGCACAGCACACGAGCGCCTTAGCGCTTCGCCTCCATCGAAACGCAGCCGCCGCGGTCGGGTTCGAACCCGGGTACTCCGGATCAGTAGCCGAGCGCCCTAACCACTGAGCCACCGCGGCGGGTGCGGATGTTGTTCGGATCTCGAATTTTGTGTGTCGTTTTCCAGGCCTGGTAGACCCGGTGGGGTCGTTTTCTGTACTCACGTGTTTTCTCTGCGCTGGAGCGCTCCCTCGACAAGCATACTTGGTATATCAGTCTCAGCTTGTACGCCAGACCGAAAGAACATCAGTGTCGACGGTGGACAGCCTGTGTTAAAAATCCATTCATCTGTCCATCTCCTCTTTTTGGAAAAACAGCTCTGGGCCCTGCATCCGTCACCTGCTCTTCTGTCTCGCGATAATCTCCGGAAGCGGTGAGCTTTTGCATTCGTGAAGAGATTTCCGCGGCGAACGTTTTGTGCCGACTACTCAAAAAGGCACAAACAGAGAATTGAAAAAGGACGTAATTTTCGCAGTGTAAAGACACTCAATGTCGCTGCTCTCAAAAAAGTCCTACTTCCCGAAGAAGCTCTCCGAGTACGAGAAAGTGACTTCATCTGTCAGAATTGTTACCGTCGGTTCAAGGAAGACATAGATAATATGCAGGCAGAGTCAACCGAAACATTAGAAGAATTCCGCCCTGGGGAAGAAATCGTAGAAAATTTAAATTCAAGTGTCAGCCTTACCTCCGAAATCTCGCCCCTAAAGCCACCGAGCGCTCTAAAAAAACGCCTCAGACTTTCCTATGCAAAGCGAAAGCAGGAAGAGGTGGCAAGAGCTATGGTGACGAAAATACGATCGGGGATACAGGCAGCATATAATGTCCCAGAGACTTCGCGTGCGTCAGAAGAAAAGTGTGCGCAATGCAGCAGTTGGGAGGACAACCTACATGCTGCCTACAATAGGTGCACGTCCTTTCAAGAGCGTTGCCAGCTGCTGACACTGCTACCACGCAACCTAACCGTGAAATATGTGCAGGAAGTTATTCCAGAGGCAACGAGGTACGTTATCCAAAAATCGAAGAAGATGGTGGATGAGGAAGGCGTATGGTCAACACAGGAGAGATATACAAGATGTAAACTACAACAGGAAGACATTACCACCGTTTTAGAATATTACACCATGGATGAACTCGATTGCTCTAGACAGACTCCGAACAAAAAGGATGTTGTGAGAATCGAGAAGGAAGGAGAGAAAGAATGGATACCTAAACGCTTCATGACGCGGTCCTTGCGAGAAGCATTCCGCCTCTACAAGCAAGCTCACCCTGCCTCCCAGGTTGGCCTCACAAAATTCATATCCTTGCGTCCTAAGTGGGTGAAATGCTCGCCACAGTGGCAAGTGTGTGTTTGTGTGTGCTGTGCAAACTTTCAGTTGTGCCTCGTGGGACTGCAGAACGCGTCCGGAAGGTCGCTTTCTCCCGAAGATATGCAGAGCCTCTGCGTATGCCATGAACCTACTGCGTCGTGTTTCCTTAGGAATTGTGAGCACTGTCCACAAGATGGCATTTTCACTTCGGAAAATTTTGAAATGAGCAGCGAGGACGAGGTGTTGATTGCTTCATGGGAATACGGTGAGCTCGTTAAAAAGACTCTGACCGCTTCATCATTTATGAGAGAATGTCTAAGAATGACCATGAAATGGATTCCCCACAACTATATTAGATCTGTGCAAGCAAGAGCAATACATGAAGAAAAACACAGCTGCAAGAGAGGTGCAATTGTTTTGCATTTTGATTTCGCCGAAAACTGGACAGTTGTGCTTCCAGACGCAGTACAAGCTTACCATTGGCAGAAAAAGCAGGTGACCGTGTTTACCTGCGCTGTCACGTCAAGAAAATCGACTCGGAACTACGCCGTAATTTCCGACGATATGTCTCATGATTCAGCTCATGCATGCTTGGCTCTGTCAAAAATCAAAGCACACCTCGAAGACAACGCGACAATCTACACCAAGATAACATATGTGAGCGACGGGGCTCCCGCTCACTTCAAGAATAAATATCAGTTTCATGAGCTACAACGCAGTGAATGTCGAGAGTCGAAATGGATGTTTTCGGCCACTGGACACGGCAAAAATGCTTGCGACGGCGTTGGTGGGCTTGTCAAACATCGAGCGTCACACCACAACTTGCGGAAGCCTGCAAGTGAGTCCATACAAACAGCCAGCGGCTTCGTAGACGCAATTAAAGGAACGCTAAAGAACATCACCATTCTGGAGCTCCCACAGAGGGAGCTTGCAGACTTTCGCGAAACGAAGAAGGAAGAATGGAAAATGGCAAAGAAAGTGCCTGGAGTTCAGACGCTCCATATGTGGAAGTACGTTCAAACAAATGAAGGCAGTGCATCCTACGTGGCCTCCACCGCTGCTTCGGAATGGAAGAGACTGTGATCTGGTTTGTGCTTCGTGCTGGACAATATACTGTGCGCCTACCAACTTCAACTGCTGCCGTTAATTTCTTGTTACGATTTTCTGAATTGCAATCTGCATATAAAGCGGCATCCCATTTGTAAATTGCGTTCCTATTAAAACTCCTCCTGATTAAAAATCTCGCAGATAAATTGTTCCTCTCAGAAGACGACGTTCTGTCTCCTGACATTGCCCTGTAGAACCTTTGAACACAGAGGTAAACAGATGCAGGTACGGAAACGTCGGCTTCAGAAATACATTAATATAAATTTTTATATATAAAATTTTTTCTAGGAACCCACAAATTATCTAATATTTTTAAAAAATCGATTACATACCAATGTACCTTACGATGATAAATTAGAGAATACAAAAAAAAAACGTTTGACCGCCAGCAGTCAGTTCATCAGGTGAAATAACGAATTTATTCCCATTTTGACGCATTAAGAACGCCGCTAACAAGCGAGTAGAAGCTGTACAAACATTCAGGATGGTTCGCATATTGTGGTAATTGAAATGTAACCACGTTCAGTGAGTGCTAAATCAAATTTGTGACAGTTACTATTTCTAAGAGGCAGTAATAAGCAATTCTAGGTAACAAAAACATGAACTCAGTTTTGCATTTATTTTTATACTTTAAAACAAAATAATGCAACACTTTTTTCGTGTTTTAAAATTATCGAGTATTGAG
Organism: Amblyomma americanum; assembly: GCF_052857255.1. NCBI lineage: Eukaryota > Metazoa > Arthropoda > Arachnida > Ixodida > Ixodidae > Amblyomma > Amblyomma americanum. The sequence continues at coordinate 11,707,761 of NC_135502.1, read as the reverse complement.
TATTATTAGGGCATTTTTTAATAAAATTCGATGATGATGTTTTTTTTTAAATTCAAGTCAAAGTTGTCACTTTTTTGAAGTTTTTGAACTTCTGCCAATTTTGAGGCCATATTGAAAAATATAGGTCAAGTGTACAGCTACAAAACTTGCCTGAAGTGATTAAAAGTAGCTGAAATATACAGAGAAAAAGATTCAGTCGCGAGATCTTTACGCATCTTGCCCTAAGGTTGCCCTGAAAAGTGCCTTTTTGGCACCGCACAGCTCCGGAAGCGAAGTTTGCGATTTTTTACTCAGAAGACTGACACAGCAAGAAAACGTTTTTTATATTAATCGTATAGTGCAAGTTGTAATAAAGTGCTGAAAAAATACTTATGCGCGAAAACAACTTATTGTGCATGCAGTGATGCTCCAAACTTGCAACTTTGCGAAGTGGCAAAAACGACATACTCCACCTCTTGTGACATACAATTTTTTTCCGAGAAAACCATGAAGTTCCTTGCAAAACTAAGGTTCATTCCTTTGTGTGGACACATTTACCCATCACATATAAAAATTTAATTGAAAACAAAAAATGGTCATGGGACCTCGATTACCGTTCTTATCTGAACATGCCCATATATATATACCATTGATTATATTCTTATCGGCAGTGGCATGCAAATTACGAGCGCAGGACGGCAGCTTCCGAAATCGTGTGGTTGCTTCGTGAGCGCGTGTGAGCAGCACACTCACGGCAGCCGTCGTCTCGCACCCATCGCTTCTACTGCACTGCGAACAAGCTGTCAGACAGCGCATGCGGATGAGCTGCACATTGGAGGCTTCAATATATTTTCCCTCGGGAAGGACGCGAAAGAGCGAAAACGTATTCCTGAAGTTTACCCCACAAACGAAACAGAATTGAGGGTAAAATATTCCGGTTCATTTCAAGCAGGAAGAGTCTAATGCCAGGCATGCAACACAAGGCACACGGTGAAATGCGTGAGGAACGAGCGTGTGTGCACGTGAGCGGCCCTTTCTTTCCCGTGTGTGCTGCCATGCACCTAGAGGCGGCGCGTGTACCTTTGTAGTCGGGGAAGCCTAGTGCTGCTTGCAGTACAAGCAGGAGCACGAGGCAGCGGGTGGCGGTGGCGGCGGCACTGGCCATCTGGTCAGCCTGCGAACGACAGTAGCGACACAGGGAGCCCATTGGTACATCTTCGCGACACGGGACAAGGTCTTTGCACAACATGCGAACGAGTGCGCATCTCTCATGTTGGGGCCACTTAACTCCCTTTTCATTTCGTGCACTTTGAGAGTATTGCTACTTCAATTGTTAACCAAGAAACGTCAGAGTATTCCTACCTTTATCGTTAACCAAGAAACGAGACTCCAACATACAAGATTCGCTCTAGCTCGTATATTTAATCATTCTCCCCGATCATTCTCACTAATGCCCCGAATACGCGACCGACGTCTTGGACGAGAAAGCCTCTGACAGGGGCAAGTCATATGGACGAATCTGTAACCTGCTCCTCTCATAACAACGCCTTCGCTGTAAAATCTGAACACTACCGTGATCTGCCTCAAGCAGCCGTCGTTGACGCCTTCCTCGGAATTTATGAGTCTGTACGAGTGAAAGTGCTCAAGGTTCTCATCGCTCACTGTTCACATCTTGCTTTAAGACTGCACCGTTTTGTGCATCAAAAAGTGTTGCCGGGCTGTTCGACGCTCAGTAAGCAGCTTTGTGCACTCTGAACGGCCTGGCTAGTGAGGCAGCTGATCAGTTCTTGCTACAATGCATCTAGGTTGCTGACAGAAAGCCGATTTAAGAAAGAAGAGAGGGATTGTTTCTTTTTTGCAAAATGCTAAGGTAGCTTGCGCCCAGAGCAAGTTTCACAAAGAGATACAGCCCTTGTCAAAAATATCCAGCCTAAGAGGTTTGCCTTGACAGCGTTCTAAATCTATCGAAGGTGACAGTGATTCTCCTCCTCATTTTTTGGGAGCTTCCAAGCTGCTGGGGAGCCTCAATACATGGCTTAGAAGCAAACCACTCGGGCTGTATATTTTAAAAAAATTGAACCTTACAAGTACATAGAATTTGGGGGTTGATCAGAATCTAAAGACAAATGCGGTTTTCCGCTACGGGTCTCTCACCTTGTTGCTTTCCGGACTTTCTTCCGAAGGGGATCTGCCAAAGCAGAGCATCAGCGGGGCCTTTATATCACCCTGGCCGAAGGCAATCAGTGCTCAATCATTGCTCCAGGCTGTCAATTGCAGTCATCACATTTAATCAGGCCCACCAGCGTAGGCACCTTTTTTGATGACACCCGAATCAGTCGGCTTTCCCTGTCGGAGCGGGCAAACATAGGAGGCGACTCTCCTCTGTCATGGTTGCTCTTTCATTCCTTTTTCGATGCGTGGCAATATGGCGGTGATAAAACGGTACTCTTCGGCTATCCACAGTGCCTGAACCACCCACCGTCCGAGCACATTCGCCGAACGGCCTCCGTGATTCGCACAGCTACGGCATTTCATCCGAATGTGCTGCCCCTGAGAACACTGACTCCTACCGCGGGAACTGCCTGGGCGTGCTCTGCGGCATATTTTGCTTTCAAAGTTCCTTAATACCTTCCACACATGCTAGGCATAACTTTGAGTTTTGGAATGAGTGAACAAAAACTTCATTCGTTTCAAACCACCAAAGTCAGCTTTATACTGCACATTCTTTCCTTCAGTCCCTATTTATCTATTTATTTATTTATTTATTTATTTGCTTCCCTTTCTTTTGTCTCTTTCATTATAATAATATGGATGTGCAAAAAATCTCGTATGAGCACAAAACTGCTGCTGCGTCATTGCTGGCGTGTGCCACAATAATGGCCAGTCCTAGAGCGCTTCAACGCGCAGAGGGGTATTCGAAACAGGTAGGGGAGAATGGGGAAAAACGCGAAATAAAATTTCAAATCATCGCTTTCTTTTCATTATTCATGAGAGTTAATTCGGGCCATCGTTGTATCCCGCCCCACTAGATGTGAAACGCCCAGCTGAAGCGGCACACAGCAAAATTTTGTGCCATTATAAAGTTCGAAATGTCACATTTTGCCCCAACTCCTGTGGCAAAATGCGACCGCGCACGGGGCAAAATGAGGCGTCATTCCAAAATCAGCATTTTACGCGGTCTTGCAGTGAACGCACACGAAGTTGGCTGCAAGGACACCAGCGCAACCTTTCTAAGCCTATCGGCATCACATGCACTGACGCGTTACAGACCACGACAATGACCCGGTAGAGACTATAGGCGGTTCTACAGCCAGGCTTTTGTGTATCCTGCAGCCACGCCATTGCTTTCAACCTTATGTCTTCTTCACAGCCTTTTTCTCTTTTAGTATCACGGTTGTTATTATTTCGCTTCCTTCCTGTTTAATGGACATATGATTTGGTTCGATTCGTAGTGCGTGAACACAAGAACTTCGACGTGGTTGTAGGTCAGGCGGAACAGAGCTTGTTCCAACTGCAAATACGCAGTACAAATAGACGTCCTTGCTCACCGAAAAAAGTTCAGCGATTAGGTTCTGAAAAAAGTTTGTATATTTTCTTCTCATTTTCCTTCACTTTGTTTACTGTTAGCAAAACGCTTGGTGACACCGGCACTGTCTGTAACTCTGCAGTGCTGTCTTCGTCGCGCCACTGGATAATCACCTCTTTTCCATTTGTGCGGTCAGACCATCCTAGAGAGCGATTGATCATTGCCTCTCACTTTCATGCCCCTTAACTTGTCGTTATGCGCTTGCCATCAGCATTGCAGTAACTAGTGTGCGAGCTTCCATATTCCCGTTATTGACCATTTTAATTTAATTTCGTCGAGTTGCTTTCAGCGTTGATCTTGAAGCTAAGTGGTGGCATTAGAAAAAAGAAAGGAACAAAGTAGACACGCAGACAATAAAAGCAGCACAAAAATTTATTAGAACCAAGACACGCATAAATATTGTTATGGAGACATAATGACATTGTACTAGCTATAATTACCACGGAAACAGTCTTAAAAACAACCTGCGGCCTTTTTTTATTTATAGCGAAAGCAGACAGCATTAGCTACCTAAGGCGACGCCAGCGTCGATGTACTCGCTTCACAATGTGAGCAATCTGCAGCCGCGTACCTGCTGACAATGAAATCAGAGAGTGAGTTGAACAGCATTTCGCACGTGCGTTCACTTCCGTTTGGAGTTTTGTCGCTTCCGCCTTCACTTCGCACCGATTTCGTGGTCCACGGAGCCGTCCCGTAAGCGCCCTTCGTTCAAGAGGGCTGCCGTACTGTGCGCCTCGGGCTTCCTGCCAACTTGGCGACTGGCTTTGTTAAACCAGGAACCAGCAACGCAAACCTGCAGACATTGCAGGCTGTCGTTCGCCGAGATCTTTCGTTCTAGTCATCGTATGTTCCTTTCCTGCTGTTCAGTCAGTTCCAGCTAATATATTTTCAATGCCTTCTCGAATTCATCATCTTTGTTACTTTCGAGTGTACCTGTTTGTGTGTGAATATTTTTCGAAAAAAAATTGGAATCAGCATTCTGTGGCTCGCAGGTTGTGCATGCCATCGTTCCTTTACACCCGGAAAAACATGCAGTCGAGTATCCTTCAATGATGAGAATACGGGGTGGAATTCATGATCACCAAAATGACACAAATAAATACACGATAATCTGAGCGCCTCTTGGTTTGGTTTGTTCGATATGACAACGCCTCATACATGCACACACGCATACACTCACAAAAGTTATGGAATTCGCAGCCATTCATGGTGGTATGTCTAAATATTATTGTGCCTGTAGCGCAGACAGCCACTCCACACACTCCATGCTAATATTACGGTTCAGTGCACTCCTCTTTTTTTTTTGTGGACCAACATACACCAAAGGTTATTTATTGGGCTTCACCCCTGTCATTACATGGCGACGTCAAGATGGCCGAGAAATTTCGCGCCAAATATTCGAAGCACCAAGAAACTGAGTGTGCTTCAGAATCGTACGTACACCTCAACGTCTAAGTCTCACAAACTTGGTAACTTGTATTTTCGCCGCTGCATGAACTGTTCCGTCACGGCAGACTCCTTATAGAGAACTAAGCTTCGATTAAATTTGAGCCATTTAACCACTCAGGAAAAATTTGGCGTTTCTGTCATGACATGCGTTCAAAATGGTTCGGGGGCCATCATTCGTTGCCTTGAAACAAAGCACTAAGTATGCCTCTGATACGGTGACGTGAAGGTACGGAGTCGCGATCGTATCTTATTATTAGAAAGACAGAAAAAGGTGTGTGGAGAGCGATTGTTTTCCTCGGCGCAGCTTAAAGGTGGTTTAACAAGGAGGGGACAGCACAGAACGCAGTTGCTGGCGTCTCCCCAGACAAGTGTCACACAGCTTCAACAAAAACGAGCAAGCTGTTGACCCATTAGAAATACGACACGCTATCCAGCCATACACTGCTCCACCAAGAAGGCAGCTTCGATCATTTTCCTAATTGTCGCAATGAAACAAAAAAATACTGGCAGGATTTGTTCAAGCATATTTTTGAGTCCCGATAGGCAGTTCGCGTAAAGGGCTGGGGACTGTGTTTTTTTTTTATTTTAGATAGCGTGACAAGCAGCTAGAAATTTCATCCGCACATACTTTTACAGCCAACTTAGCAGTAATGGCGTACTAGGCTGGAGACCCAATCAAGGAACTCCATTTAGCAGGAAATATCACGCAAAATCATTGTCCTGCATTTTGCAAAGCTTTCCGACGCTAGCACCCGTGACTTGGTAGCTGAGCCGACTACAACAAAAAAAAAAAAAGAAAAGAAAGCAAGCCCCGTATCATCGAACGTGCACGAGTGTCTAGACTCTGGGCCCAGGGACCGGATCTAGCCGTCCCACGTATCCAGCGTCAATTCGAGCAACACCATCCTATTGTTCACAGATGCCCATTTGTGTGATGTATAGTAGATGACAAAGTTTTTGAGAAGCGCTAGCAGCAGCAATGACTCGTGGGGCCCAGCACTGCTCGTCACAAAGAATGACGACGATCCGTCAAAGAACAGACAACAGGGCGCACGTTCAGCCCTGATGCGGGGCCTTCAGGGCAATGGCATTCAGGCCTTGTAGGCTCCGGCAAAAGGTTTCGTGGCGTAGGTGTTCTTTGAGGCCCCGTAGAGGCCGTTGTACAGCTTGGCGGTGGACAGGTAAGGGTAGGCGTAGGCCTGCAGCCCCTGCTTTCCGTAGCCCAGCTTGTCCGCCTGGAAGGAGCTCGGGAAGTGGATCTTGTGCGCCGAGTGGAGGAGCGGCTTGGAGGCGGCCGCCACCAGGTCCGGTTTGACGGCCGCCGGCTTGTACGACGGGAAGCCTGGCTGCTGCTGCTGCTGTTGGCGGCGGAAGAAGAGCGCGTTGACCAGGCCCCGCAGGCGTGAGCCGAGCGACGGCCGCGCGGCCGGCCTGGCCAGGTAGGCCGCCGGGAAGCCTTGCTGGTAGGCCAGCCCGTACACCGTCGGGTACGATGCCAGCGGCTGCTGCTGCCGGAACGAGGCCGGCTCGCGCTCGGTGGCCGCGTCGGCACGCGCTCCGGAGGCGAGCGCCAGGAGCACCAACAGGAGCAGCTGCGAAGGGAGAATTCGTCGCGCTATTTAGGCACGCGTTCATTCCTAACTAGCGCTCGCTCATTTCATATTCTCGTTTCATTCGCCTTCAGCAGTGGCCCACCGTTAGAACGCAGAGAGCGCCCCCGGAGCCTCTGAATTCCGGCGGAGCGACCGGATGACGTGCGACCATAATTTCGCTTGTACGCCGGTCCGACGCCAAATTCCTCGTCCTGGGCGGCCAGTCGGGGACGCTCTCCGCATGCGGGCACCCGCAAGACATCACAAGCAGAAGGAGCTGTTCTCGCATTCCGCTGCATTTCCCGCTCGACGGGGCGCGCGCTTCCGCCGAGCACCGAATCCGCGAGCTGCCCTTGGCGGCGAGCGTCGCGGGGGGTCACCGCGGGGCGCGTCTTTGTCTCGAGCCGGGGCTAGCGATCCCACCGGGCAGGAAGTGGCCGTGACCGCCGCCGCCTGACCCACATCCGCGAACGCGCCGCCTCGCCCGCGATTCCGCCACCTGCCTCTCCCGCGAAGCCTGCCCCCAACACTGGCCCCATGCCGGTGGCACTCTCGCGCCTGCCCCGCGTGCCCACTGAGCTTTGCACCCCGCGACTGCTGCCTTCTTGCCGATTCCTACCGCATGGGGCACGCTGGCCTTTTCAAGAAGGCTCAGCACCCGCAGTGTGAGACGTTGTCTCAGTAAGCAACAACGCGCCCTCGAGGCCTCATAAGCGGCTGCTTGTGTGCACTTGTGATAGGTACGGCGGAGGTCGCGTAAGGCAACGCTCTCGCACCTGCAGCATGACGTCAGCAGGCGGAGCACGCACTGCTTGTTTAAGCACTGTACGGCACCGCGTAACTGGGAGCAGGGGAACAGATGGCAGCAGTGAAGAAAATTGTCTCCTTTCAGTTTCGTGCTTGACCGATCGCTTGCACGTCACGCCTGGCATGCGCTGTCGCGTGAAGAGAGCTCTGCTCAGAGCTCGCGCGTCGCAGGTCATAGTGGATGCTGGTGTAGATTTCGTTGGTGGGGTACAAACAGAGCCCTTCATTTGCGAGTAAAACCAGATTTTACCCAATTCTTGCACCCCGAACACACTGCTTAAAAATCGGGTTAAATCCGATTTCTCCACTAAAATGCTCCTCCTAGAGAACAAACACGGGCAATGGAATGAGTTACTTGTTAATATACGTATACATCGAAGGGATAGAGAACGTACGTTTTCCTGAACGAAGCTGAAGAAACCGCATGAAAATCAGCGGATATCCTGTGCAATTATTTCGGAGGAGTGTTCGTTCAACCGGTGATCTTAAACCTATTTTATCGCTTCCAGTTCACGACGTGGCTTAATTTGAGAACATGTTCGGAAAGTAAATTTTAGAAGCGAGATGGCCATATAACACGGATATTGACCACGCATTTATTCGGCATCATGTATCAAGCGTGAACGACGTCCTGCTCCAGGGCTCTTGCCCGTTTAAAATAGCCTCTCCGATGTTTAATGACAGTTTTGGCGCTGTACAAGACAGGCAGGTTTCGCGTGCACGTGAAGTGGCGCGTAGGAGATTGACTGTTTATGGAAGAATATATAGTTCTAATAGATGAGAAAAACCGCATTTGGTGAACAGCTTTTTTTATTTCACAACCTGTCATTTGCATGTTCGTTAAATGTTGAGTAAAAATAGAGCATTTTGTGTCCTACGCAACAAAGAGCGCTTGAAGTAAATCGTATTTTGCTAGTCGCAGCTCAGATGCTTCAGTCTTCGATGTCAGGTACCGCGGCTAGCAACACCTTTTCCTTTCATTATTTTATTAGTAAAGAGCCACTAATAAATTTTCGCTGAATAACCCGACTTATATCCGAATTTGAACTAAAAAACACCCGATTCCCCCCAGAATTCTGTAAAAATTAAAACTAGAAAACGAAGGGCCCTTGTTATATTTAGCTGTAACATTTGTGAGGAATGCTGAGAGCGCTTTTCTACCAGCAGCTGGTCTGTTTCTTATGCCAGCTTATACTTACGTTTTAAAGCAGCCTCCCCACGCTCTTCACAACAAATTCGCACAGGATGCCTTAAGGACAAACCACAAGATCCAATTCGCTGCCCACATGCACGTTAAGATGTGCACAAAAGAAGAGCTTCCATGGTCCGAACGGGCACCACTGCAAGTGAAAATGGTTGCGATCGGAAGCGTCTTCGTGAAACCATTTTGGTGGCTGCGGTAAGAAAGACAAATGCTTCCTGGCGACATTGTCTTGCAAAAAACCACGATTTAATGGTGTTTCAGTGTGCATGCAGGAGCACATTCATATACCTTCGCTCGTGAGAAGGGCAAGTTGAGGGCAGTTACTCCGTTAACACTTCTGGACGGCCGGAAGTACAAAGTTCGACTGCAAGTTACAAGAATTTGGTTCGTACTACGGTCAAAGCTAGCAGTATGCGCTTCGTTGTGAGAAAGCCTGTGTGACGACCTGCCGAGCGTCCGCAGAGTCCATCCTTGACCCATGGCGGCAAATACACATCTCGAGGGCTTGCCGCTATTGACCTCTGCAATATAACAGCGGACGTTGCAGGCAAGCACGTCCATATATCTGCATGAACTTTTAGAGCGCAAAATAAAGTTCTGAACTTCATTATTGAGCATGACGTGACTTCAGCTCCGAGTTCAGGCAAACTGCAGCCGCCGCGATGGCTCAGTGGTTAGAGTGCTCGGCTGATTACCCGAAATACGGTGGTTCAATTCCGGCCACGGCGGTTGCATTTCGATGGAGGCGAAATGCTAGAGGCCCGTGTATTGCGCGATGTCAGTGCACGTTAAAGAACTCCAGGTGGTTGAAATTATTCGGAGCCCTCCGCGTTCCTCATAGCCTGAGTTGCTTTGGGACGACAAACTCCTTAAAACCAAAACCAAACCATTTTAGGAAAACTGACTCAAACATTCTGCCAAAATCACTGCGAAGTTGACGTCGACGCTGACGCAGACCCGTGCAAAAGGTCTCCATACACGTGCTGCCGCGTTCGAATCGACGCCGGAACGAACAGAGTAGCTTGCTCGACTGAAGCCTGAGACCGCTCGGCGAACGCCGTTTATTTTTTCTTTCCGTCGGTTTTTGGCCCCTTAGAAAAAAAAAGTACTCGCAAAAGAACACACGATACAATGTCATCGCCATTTGTTTTGTCACCTGGGCAAATGCGGTTTATGGTTTGGTTTATGGGGGTTTAACGTCCCAAAGCGACTCAGGCTATGAGAGACGCCGTAGTGCAGGGCTCCGGAAATTTCGACCACCTGGGGTACCTTAAAGTGCACTGACGTCGCACAGTACACGGGCCTCTAGAATTTCGTCTCCATCGAAACTGGAGCGCTGCGGCCGGGATCGAACACGCGTCTTTCGAGCCAGCAGCCGAGCGCCATAACCACTCAGCCACCCCGGCGGCTCGCTTGGGCAAATGTGTAAAAAGATCCCTCATATTGTGCTGGAGCAGAAACTCGTGCGTCAACGTCTGCGTCGGTACTACCATCCTGCACTTCCGAATTATGCACAGGAAAACGACCATGACGAGATCTAATCGCGTTCTATTGTCACTTTTAGTCGGTATAAAACGAAAGTCAACTGTGTCAAGTGCAATTTTTCCTTGGTTCGTGCTCTACACCTCGTTCCGAAAAACACAACATCGCAGCAGGCGCCTGTTTATGCGAGATGTTTCTGGGAGTGTGACGCAATGGGCGGATAGGTGGTAGAGCTTTGAGTGAGAAGGGCCCGGTCGGTGAGTATAATCGCGAGCATTAAGATCATCAGCCCTAATGTTTTCAGCCAGGCACTTGTGACCTGGGACCCAGGTCTTGTTGGACAGTATGCCCCAGGATGCCGAGAGCTTGCCTTGGGAAGCTACCGTGTGTGTAAGCTCGGCAGACTGCCTGTGATTCGGTGAAAACATGTGAGGTCTGGATATCGGCGTCACTCAATTTAATGGTGAGGGTGATAGAGAGAGAGAGAGAAAAACATTTATTGAAATCTCAATGAGATTAGCGGTGGGCCGTCGTCTTCATCGTTGACGTCTGGCCTCTTCGCAAGGTCGGGCCCCTATTCCAGGGCTCCGCTGAGTCCTGCTGCTTCGCATGCGTGCTGCACAAGGGCCCTTTGGGCTGTGAGCTCGCTGCTGGTGAGCAGACCCTCCCATTGCTCCGCACTCGGGGTTTTCAGTTTGTGGAATGCATAATTGCGTTTGCACTCCCATGTAATGTGGTATAGCGTGGGGGTTGCCCCGCACCACGGGCATGTGTCCCTGAATTGTGTAGGGTACATTTTGTGTAAAATGTATAGGTGGAAGAATGTTCCTGTTTGCAGTCTCCGCCAGTTCACTGCTTCTTGTTGTGTTAATGAGTTGTGTGGCAGAGGGTACTTGAGCCTCTGTCCTCTGTAGCAATTTAGCAGCTCCGCATATACTGGCTCCACTATGGTAGAGATCACTTCAGAGGCGGGGTAATGTGGTGCCCGGAAGGAAGTTACCAGGTATGGAGTGTTGGTGCCGTCTCTTGCTGCACAGGCCTATGTTTATGGGTGCGCATAAGAGGCGTTATCCACGCAGATGTCTGTGGTGTCAGGCCGATACTGTTCGCGAAGGTATCGAAGGCGGGCCTGTCTTCTGGCGAATAAAAATTCAGTTGAGAATCAGCGTACATCCTGTGTCTACTTTTCTGCGCCTTCGTCTTTTGCGCTGCTTTGAACTATGTGTGCTCTAGGGTCTGCTGTTCCCTTTCGACGCAGGGCTAAGTACGGCGTTTCCGAGAGGTATTTCCGCACATGAGTCGCTTGCTTGAGATTATGTCGCCAGTCTGAATGGCGCTACATAGGACACGAGACTCGGAAGAGTGTAGGTCGTCGCACTGATAGCATGTGACGATGCTTTAAGCACGCTAGCTGGTAGTGACTGCTTGAAAGCACATGAGGTCACGCGTACCACACTGGCTTGAAGGGGAAGGACATCAATCATTATCATCGTCCTCTTCAAAGTTGGTACGATCGTCCTGCTCGTCCACGTTCTTGGTGGTAGCAGTGCTGCACCGCTTGGTGGTGATTCGAATGGCGGCAATCGTCTTCAAAATATGGAGTGAAAGCTGTTTTGAAACCGGAGCACAGAAGCGATCGACTGATCGGCAAAGGCTGCTTTATGCGACAGCACACGAAAGCGAGAAGGCAGCCGAACGGGTCGCTATAACACCAAAGAGGAAAAGCAGACGAACGCCGCTCTAAACACGTAACATGACAACATGGACGAGATGCGTTGAAATAGTGCTGCGAAGAGGATCTTTGGCCTATCCTAGAATGTGGTACGCTGCTCCTGCAAAAAGCATCGCATGCTGACATCTATACTCCCGGCAGCGAGATAATCCGGAAATTTTAGATGTTCGCCTTTAAACGCGATAGCGTTAAAGGCCCCGTTACCCAGAAAATCCGGCGGCGGCGTTTTCGGCGTTGTGAGCGAAAAATAGGGTGGCGTAGGGCGGCCCAAGTGGCCACCCGCCGGAGAAGCAACCGAGGTGGGCCACGTAGGTCACATGACCTTTTAACGTCACCACGACCCTCCACCAGATTGTGAGCGAACTCACCACCGTGGCAGGTGGCTGATAAATTAATGATTGATCGGGAGGTGTTGCTCTGGAAACGCGCCTGCCATCGCAGGGCAGTGGCGCACTCCGTAACCGCTGCCCCATTGCGGAATGTTGAGTAGAGAATGACCAATTCCGCATATAAAGGCGCGTCTTATCCTTTAGGCAGAGCTTAAATGTCCCCTCTAATTTTTAATTCTCCCCTGCGGAGTAACTTGTCTAATGATGTTGGCTAAACGTAACCTGTCGGTGCCTCTTTTCTTTAGAAAGAAATATTTGTTGTCTCTTTCATTCACTCTAGACTCTACGTGAGCAATGGCACTCTTCCCCACTGTGTCCACCGTTCTTGGCCAAACGCCCGTCCTGACAGTATGTCCTCGCGTTAGTGTTGGCGAAGAAACCTCGCGACATGTTTGACGTTGGCTTAAAAACAACGCATTTCGTTTTGCGCACCTTGCAACAATTGATGACGCTTTACTTAAATGGTGGTCGCTAATGGTAACGGACTGGATAGCAAGAGAACGTAGGCGGAGAATGGGCCGCCGGAAAGTCAGGCGAGCAGATGAGGTTAGAAAATCTGCGGGGACAAAGCGGCCGGTGGAGGCACAGGATATAATTAATCGTAAGAGGCACTTGTCCTGCATTGAGAATAGTAAAGCTTATGGTGATTGCTTAAATGGAACAGTTTTAGTTTGTTTTTCTGTTAGTGACACTTTCTTATTCGACGTCACTTGGCTCCTGATCTAGGGAGGCCAACATATCCTGCAGGACAAAGTAAAGCACAGGCGCCTTCTCTACTCCAATGGTATTTGACCAGTTCGCAACTAGCCGTATTTTGAGGGCTTCCTCCCACGTAGCACCGAAACATTGCGATAGCGTTGCATTTTTGTTTCGGACAAATGTGATTTCAATGTGCCTAATGTCCTTTTTCCTAACGTTTTGAAACATTACTTATAAACGTCCAAGTAACCTTCCCCGAACATTAATGAAACATATTAGCAACATAAATGTCGCATAAATGTGACATTCCTGAAATTGGTGGAGTAGCCCTAGACAAGCATGCAGGCCCGCAAGTTGTAGCACAAGTTGTGGTGGCACACAACTCACAACGTTTGCAAGAACCAGCAATGAGGGTGATACTGTACAGCACAATATGCAACCCGTAATCACTCACCTCCGAACGGATGCCATGGAGTCAAGCTTATAATACCCATTATTTAGGGATGCCCTATGAGTGATAGAGTTAAATCGGTAATAACCAAAGTATTGTGACAAAATAATGGGTCCGTGCATGTAATCTATGGGCCGTACTATCTAAGAGGTTTAGCTGCCAAGTACTGCTAGTTAAAAACTATGTTCACTCTAAGAGTACTAGGAAAAGTTCTTGGACCAAGTGCTTAAAATATATTTGTTGAATTTATGGAAACTATAATGATACTCTTCCTCAGCAAGTGTTTTCAGTTGTGAAATATCGAGCACTTTCTCATTCGCGCTCCTTCGTAAAGATAAACGCGCTTGCTACGGCGGTCCCAGTCGCACTTCGCTTGTAGAAACAATAAATGAAGGTCACGTTCTCTCAATCTGAGTTGAAGACAGTGGACACAGTTTCAAGAATTAGCACACAGCCAGCACGAAACACAAACTGACTCCTAGAATTGCAATACGGCTGACCTCCCCATCCCTACACGCATAGCTTATTACAATGTGCTGTGGTGTCGCAGATAATAGGATAGGCGAGAACAGCAAATAAATAGTAAAGAATCTCCAAGAAAGCTGTTGGAGTTCTTATGACAATAAACATATTCGATGCATCTTCTCCCCGTATTGATATGTGCATGCTAGAAGAAACACAAGGTTTAACATCAGAGAAAGACTAGGGTTACTACAAGTGCAGAATTACCAGCCGCGGTGGCTCAGTGGTTGGGGCCCTCGGCTCTTCAGCACAGAAGGACGCAGGTTCGAATCCGAAAGGGGCGGCCGCGTTTTTATGTAGGCGGAATGCAAGACGCCCATGTGCTGAGGGATGTCAGTCCACGTTAAACCGACACTGACGACAAACTGCAGTGTGCTTGCATCGAGAAACTACGGCATTCTAACGACACAAAGACCACTCTCACCGGAAACGGAGCTTGTGATCCGGAGTTCCCGGGTTCGAACCCGACCGCGGCGGCTGCGTTTTTATGGAGGAAAAACACTAAGGCGCCCGTGTGCTGTGCGTTGTCAGTGCACGTTAAAGATCCCCAGGTTGTCGAAATTATTCCGGAGCCCTCCACTACGGCACCTATCTCTTCCTTTCTTCTTTCACTCCCTCCTTTATCCCTTCCCTTACGGCGCGGTTCAGGTGTCCAACGATATATGAGACAGATACTGCGCCATTTCCTTTCCCCAGAAAACCAATTATTATGTAAGCTAAAACGAAAAAAAAAACGAAATACGGACGTCGCCATCACCGCCCGAGTTTTTTGCGGGGATCCCAGAGGCTGTGCTACGCGACCATTCGCTTCCAAAAGGCGGCGACCACTCGTTCTCAACGTAGACGTCACGAGTTTCAATCGAGTGGTGGTACACTTCATAAGTGCGAAAAATTTCACGAAACATGAATTTAATAAACAGCCAGCATACGAAGTATGAGTGATATGAATAATGAGATGGAGAAAATTAAAGACAAAAGCTGTGCCTAATGAAACATTGGAAAGGATATGACGCTGACAATAATCCATGTATTCATAAAACTTGTCATTTAAGCCATCTCGCGCATAATCTTATGTCACTTAGCGTGCATTTGAGACTCTCTTTCAGCTCGCAAAGCAACGCAAAGAGAATGATAAAAAGATCTCTAAAAAATTGTTATTGTAGACAAGCAGGGTGAAATGTACACGGCAACGTACAATTGTTTCCTCCTGAAGTGCTCTGAATTACGAATGCAAAATTTTCTTGCAATCCATTTTTAGTGTATAAGCCCGCTATCTCAACACTCGAATACTTGCGTTTTTCAGGATTTCAAGCGAATTAAAAACAGAACAATCGGGTCTGCATTGTTCAGGTCGTAGTACCTAAAGACCGTTTACTGTGGCGTTTTCCCAAATGCAACATTTACGCATCCCGAAACATCAGGACCGAAAAATTGCGGTCGCGCACGACGTAAACGCTGCTCTTGACACTGTGGAAGCCACCAGACGCGAGGGGTCCTATATTTGAAGGACTCTCTACTCCCACTGAGAAAACGAGCGAAGCTGTCACTGACGTCACGTGCTGTTCAAAGTAACAGTCATTGGTGAGTTTTAGCATAGCGCGTACGTACGAGCGTGCAAGCGTAGACGTGTAACGGATTAACGCGACGTTGCACCATGTGGACCAAGGTGGGGCGCACACCTGCCACTGCAAGAGCGCAGCCGGCATACGTAGATCCGGTATACGTCTACGCTAATACATTACCGCTATGCTAAAACTGTCTATTTTTAGTGACGCGCCCGGCTTCAGCGGCACGACGCACTCGGAGTGCTACATCGCCGCTGTGTCCGCTTCCTTCTCGCCCGTGGAATTGCGCAGGCACGGTTAGGCGGAATAACCGCGCTCTGGTTACGCGCGCGTGCGCCGACGTCCCGCTCCCCGCCCTGCGCACACCAGTGGTCTGGTGACCTTAAATGTGGCGTGCTCGGCTCGCTGGGCGTCGTCGTCGAGGGTCGCGCCTTCTGGGTTCCCCCGGGTCGATGCATAGCGGAGCTTCAACTGAGTCAGTCGGCACACAAATGGCGTGCACGTGACACGACGCTGACGCACACTTTTCGGCTTCCGCGGCGATTTGATAAATGTGGGCGCGCTACGGCTGGGCGTGCGCTATTATGCGTGCAGAGCACTACGCAGCATTCCTTGTGAGCCTCATAAAAGATTAGGTCTGCTGATTTCGCTGCTGTTGTCACTATGCTCGTAGGTGTCCAAGAAATACAGCATTTTAGCAAGTTGAAAATTTTGTTGAACGCCCATCGCTGAGTATGCTCGCTTCTAGCGAATGGCAATGAATATGCAGCGCTAGTATAGAGTACTCACTCTTGCTGCTGGAAGCCCTCGCGTGGCAAAATATATGACGCCGTCTAAGCTAATATTTGACATATATTCTCCGCAGTGGTGGTATATACTCTGTAAAAGGTGATATAAATGAACTGGGCAGGCGAGTGCGTAGCCTGAGCTGACGTCCGATAACAACCGCATGTGATTTCAAGAGTTACAGGTGGATGGGAAGGTATCTCGAGCTTGACTACGGTTATGTGAACTTATGTGATCAAAATTTCACAAGGTCTGATATCTCCTGTGTTATAAAAACTATGATCAGGTAGTGGCAAGCCACATGGTGCCATATTTGCGCGGCCAGAATTAAAGGGCCAAACAACCCCATTCTGACTGTACCTATCCTGAAGGAGTCCTGTCCCGCTTGAAAAATGGTGACCACAAGCAGATCACTTCAGCCGAAAGACGAGACCTTTCATAATTTCCACCTCGATGATCAACTTACGATCGCACCCGTAATATCACTGCTCTTGACCCCTCCCGGAAAAGAAAAACCCCAGGGCGTCCCCAGAATCCGCGCACAGAATATGTGGGTCATCTCGGCAGCCTAGGCCCCATGGTACTGCAGTGACGACCGACTTCACACGGCACAACGTACCCGGGGGCAATCCCCGCCTGCTTCGGTCGCTGCTACGCCTAGACACAGAAGAAACAGTGCTAGCAAACCCCTCCCCCTCCCCCTTTTTTTTTTACCTTGCCATCTGAGTGGAGTCGCGGAGAGGAAGCAAAAATAACCTCGGCATGAGTAATCCTCCTGCAGCGACTGATCCGTTTTGATGTCCTGCTTTGTTATTTTTCACTCACCTTGTCCCATCGCCACTCCTGGAAGTGCAAGCCAACACATCTATACGTCGCCACATCTTGGCGCTAACCGTGAGTCTCGTTTTGCTGCATACGCTCACCACTTTTTTTTAAACGCATGATTTGTGATCACTGCATTCACAGATAAATGAACGCAAACGAATAAGCCCCGCTGGGCGCTGAAGATTCTGCCCACCACACCGAATAACTGCAGTCGCAGGAAGGGTTGGAGGGTGTATAGTGCTGATCCTGAAACATTCTCGATACAGCGATCGGTATGGGGGCTTCGTTCGTTCCTTCCATGATCGGGGGACACACCAGCATGCGGTGGCAGTGACGCCGGGCGGCTGACCCACAGCGGGCCGAGGGGGCAGCGCTGCGGCGTCCGGTCCGAGCGCGGCCGTTGCACTCACCGAGGCAGTTACGGCGGAGCGGGGCGGCGAGGAATCCATGTCTGCGTGCGTCCGAAGCAGGTGGGTGTCTGGGGGACGCGCTTCCGGATGTGCCTCTTATACGAGGTCGGGCCCGATTCGGGTCAGGTTCACGGACCAGCTGAGAGGGAGCCGGGAGAGGAGGGCCGACCAGCGGCGGCAGCAGCAGCATCCGAGGAAGCGGCGGCCCACCGTGCCGACTTTCACGGAGCGCCCAGGCTTGCCCGGTGGAATTCCCCCCGTTGTCAGCAGGGCCGCACCTGAGCGAAGCCACGCCGGGAAACGGGACCGGAGCCGCGACTAATCCTCGTCGCGAAATAACAGCGGCAACGACCGCGCCGGGAGAACACCGCCGAGGCAGAAGTCGAGTTGATCGCAATATGTGCTATGACGTCATCCCTACCTCTCGATCAAGTGCGGTAGGACAAGACAATATCCAAGGGAAAACAAATAGCATTTTCGTCAAGCGCGATCAGCGGCTTCACCTGACATTATTCCCAGGGGTCCGTGGTAGAGAAAGGGTAGGCAGATGGTTCTTGACAATCACGAACTGAAGTTTGCAGGGATGCGGTGCTATTCGTGTTAACTATTACCGGCGCATTCACCGAAGACGCTGTCAGTCCAGATGAGAACTGTTAAGTGAAATAATTTTACCTCACCACTAGGCGCCCGGCAAGATAGCTAAACTGAGTGAACTGCACGGTTTTCTAGTGCAGAAATAGCTACCTTCTACAGCAGAACTGCATCGAATTCGGTACAGTACAGAAAAGAACATTATTAGCCTCAAGTTTAAACGCACAGGAATAACGAAGCTTGTAGTGCAGCACATCCCTCCCGTTTCACTCGTAGTGAAATCATCTGCGATGTTTTTTTTTTTTCCTCTACGAACTAAGTTACGCGGGATTGCGCAATTCAGACCGAATATCAAGGAGGCTGCGCATGAGGTACAGCATCATCTACCATCATGTGAACACGTGCTGAAATAAATTGCGAGTTGAACCAAATAACTTTTTCCAGTGTCAGCTTATGTTCTAAAACATCTTGAAGAGCACGAAAAGAGGATTTCAATCCGAAAGAAGGAAGCAACGCAGTCCTTGGCCGGCAGAGGTTATCGTCGACAGGCGAAAAGAATGTGTGAGCTTCTTGAGGCCGCTTTCGACTCTCTACTTCTACTCAAGCGCCAACTTTCATGTTCTGAAGGAGGAACTCGGCTGCTGGCATTGACAGCGAATAACGGAAGCCGCACTCAAGTGATATTGCCATCTGACTATCCAAGCTGCATGGTAATTCGTTAGCGCGTGACGCTAGCGAGAGTATGCAAACTGCAAAGTATTTTTCAAGGCAGCAAATTTTTCAGCTCAGGTCATGTCAGTGCTGGAAGTGCTCAGTCATATGTCTCTTATTTAGCACATTAATTAATACCTTTTCCGGGATTAAAGAAAAGTGTCCCCTCCAGTTTTTTTTTTTTTGCCTCTGCCCATCTTAGGTAACAGCCTCCTACTCAGCATGTGAACTCTGAAAGCTTCGATTATACTACGACGGCATTTACTCCAGAGGAACTGCTTTCATAGCTCTCGCACTAAAAGACCACGTGACGGTATAATTTACTGCAGTGCCCAAGACTGCATGTCGCTGAAGGTAGAGTCCGGGCTCTAATCTGTGCACGGCAGCCGGACTGCAATCAGTGCAAGTAGTGAAATTCTTGCGGATAAAGCAGCTCCTGTGACCATGAAATGTAATTCAAATTAGCCTGTCCTCTAACGAACGCCTCGTATCTGACTGGCTATGTGCCCGGTTCGTGAGAAAAATTAAATCTTAAGGGCGTTTTGAGGTGTTATAACTCACACGTTTGCACCCTTCAAAATTCCAATATGATAATGGTTTCGTCATGACGAACCAACTCGCCCGAACAGCAGGTTGAGAAGAACACACGTACGACTGGTGTTGTAAGTACAGACGCTCCTGTTGACCTATACTGATTTGCAGTTGTACAACCAACGACTGTTATTAGAATAGAAGGTTTGCGTCATTTTCGTGGTTTTTGAAAAACATTGACAGCCGCTAAAAGAATCTAGAAACTTTTGTCTCAACATGAGCAACGTTCATGGCAACAGCAACAGTCATGATGACAACCAGACAGGTTATCATCTATTGTTGGTTGTGGGGCCACATTTTTTATAACTGAAGGACGATCATGGAAAGCTCTGTACAATTTTCTAAAAACAAATATATTCATCTCCAAGGCAACCATAGTTCATCAAAACTGGTAGCAGGGGAACGCAGTGCTATCAATTGCCAGAGGGTCTCAATGAAACAAGTAGCCATGGCTAAGGCGGCGCTGGATTAAGACGTACAAATCTTCTGCCGTAGAACTCAACAAAAAATATATCAAAAAGTAGGCGCAAACACTTACACGTCTCCTATTCACTCGCCGACGACATTATCAGTCTCTACGCGTTCATACAGGGTGTATCGGGAAGACTAAGTAATTTTTAGATATAAGCTATTGGGGTGAAAATTGTCCTCCTTGCGCGACCAAAACTAGAGCCGTGGCGGACGTTCTAAAACGCGTTCCAATTGCTAATTAGCGGGCTAATTGACCAGCATCTGTTAACTAGCCTTTAAATTATCTCAGTAAGGTGCTTGGTTGTAATGCTTAAGTCGTATGGGATCATCAATGCATCCAATATCCCTAATTAAATCCGGAAAAAATGTAGCTGCCTGCGCGCGTTACGGTGCATAGAATTGCAGCTCCCAATGCGGACGCAGAGCCATTCCCACGGGCTGACGTCGCTCGGAGCTGTACGCGCCACACGCATCTCCCGCTTTTTCTCCGACTCGAGCGATGACAAGCGGCGCGCCGCGGCCACCGTGTGATACAAACTCCTCGCCCGCCCAAATGTAGCGTCATCGTGAGCGTCTAGTGCGGCCGCGACCCACGAATGCATCGCCCGGTGCATCTGTCTTCTAGTTTGTTGTCTTTGTTCTTTGTTGTTTTGCATACGATGTATATGCATAACCAAATAGCCCAACTTTGCGTTATTTAAGGATTTCGGTTGCTCGTACGCATATGGTTTGTTATTTCGCAACAAGAACTGGTGACGCTAATTGGTAATCTTAATTAACTGGATGTTTCCCGCTCTATAGCGTACTCTGCGGTGCGAGGCGCTCACCCAAGGTCTCTTTCAGAACTCTGAACTCAACCTCCTTTGTGGCCGAAGGGCAGAGCAACCGGCTCTCACCCAAATGGCCAGTGATTAGAGTCCCAGTTCGACCCTTTTGTTTTTTCAGCGCTATTGATTTTCTTCACAGGCGATACATAATGGCGGTGGAATGACGTCAAGACCCTTAGACCCATAAAGAATTTCGTGGTGACGCCATCACTGTTGTAATTTACGATTGTTGTGGAGTGTTTGAAATACCCGCACTAGGTGTTGTTCTTGTGACGTCACAACGTCATCGACCAATGGGAATACGTTTTAACATCACCGGTGTTCCCGCCGTTCTCACACTCACGAGGTAGCCGCCGAACATGCCCTTATGCGCTATCGCGTTAAAGGAAGTGGGAGGGGACGGAGAGCACAGCATGAGCAGCGATGCTCGTGGTAGGATAGGGAAGAGAAATGCTGGGTACAGGAGGACTGAGGGGTGGAGGGGCGTTCAGAAAGGTGTTCCTGGATGGAGGGAGAGAGAAAGAGCTTCCACCGGTGGCAGCAGCGAAGTGAGGTTCTGCAGAGAGGTCGGCAGTGAGCGAAAACAGAAATATGAGGAGGGGATGAGGGGAGCGACGGAGAAAGGATAGGAAAGGACCGGGAGCCACTCAATCTGATTTACTTGCGAAATACGCAACAGGAGGAGGAGAGTGCACTGTTGGGGGGCAGGCCGAACGATGCGATAAAAAGGGGAGGTAGCGAGATCCAAGCAGCCAGATGGAAGTTCGTGGGGTCGCAGAACGGAAAAACTGGTTACCCTTGGGTAGAGGGGACCGGTCGGGCTAGTGGAGAGAGAAGAGGCGCACGAACTTGCAGAGTTCGGTGATTGATAGCGGGCATTGGTGAATCGGGCGGGGAGGCTGTAGTTGGCGAGAAACTGAAGCAAGCTCAAGAAGGCGCGAATGTCTGCAGGCGGAGCACCATGCAGCAAGACGATTCTTTGGTCTGGGGCACAAGGAATCCTATCTTCCTGCATGAAAACTCTAGTACAGTGACATGGACCGCAAGCTGCGGCCATTCGAGATGTTTCGGGTCAGTCGCGGAAGGTACAGACAGCAGTTGCTTGCCGCTCTTGGCTATCTATAGGTGTAGTACGTATATCCCTTACAAAAAAAATTGCTGTCTTTCTGCAGAAATC
The DNA here is from genome assembly GCF_052857255.1 of Amblyomma americanum. NCBI lineage: Eukaryota > Metazoa > Arthropoda > Arachnida > Ixodida > Ixodidae > Amblyomma > Amblyomma americanum. The sequence goes on along the minus strand of NC_135502.1, from coordinate 11,685,915 downwards.
TTGTAGACCTTGATTCACCAAGGACGCAGAATATGTGAAGACTGGTGACAGACTTTCTGTCACCCCCTGTCACCTCCCAGCGGTCAATTGGGACACTCTTTCTGCAGAAAGTCTGCTGAGCCTGTGTAGCCGCAGGATGCAGCTCGTCCGCAGAAAGTATGTAGAGACTGTGGTCACAGGATGCAGCACATAAGCAGACATTTCAGAGAATCTGTGCAGCCCACGTATCGGGATCTGGCATGCATGCACACAGGCAACGTAATAAGACACTAAGATTTTTTATTTGTTCATCTCATTGTTTGCACCTTACAAATCTCTTCCAAGGAATGAAGTAGTGAGTAAGGAACAAAGCAGAGGCCTTAGTGTATAAAGTTTCATCATTCATTGTGCTGTGACAGGCGCTGTGAAACACGAAGGTAGTGGGAAAAGAAACACAAGTGAAGCGAAAATGCTAACCGGGATTGATGAATGAGAAGGATTTATACTCATGGCTGCTATCACCAGCACAAGAAAAGGAAAAATAGTCAAAATGAATCGGAACTGAAAAGGCGACCCACTTGATGAGGTAGTGACTCCGACTACTCGCCCACGCATGCTTCAGCACCAGCCGCAACCATGCAAAATGCTTCCAATATCTCTCTTGCCACTTTGTACGTCCTTGTGAGCAGGATTTCTGTACTGTCAAAAGACTGTGCAACTGCACCTACTGTAGTGCGCAGCAAAGTTGTCCAAAGAATTTACTGGCTGAGAGCATATCTTCGCTCTCAGAGTTTTTGATTCAAACAACAGCCCGTTTTTTCAACTTAAGCATGGCTGCATGTGAGCATGCAATATCATGCAAACAACTCCCTCTACACATACAACTAAATAGGGCACATGTGTGCGAAGAGGGAGCCATTTACAAAGCACGTTGCCCTCGGCGGAAAGTACGCTCCGCCGCCCCAGTTGCAGCCAATCCCGGGGCGGAACAGGCAAGCGTCCACACGCCCGGCATCGGAAAGAGAGTGGGCGGGGCGGCTGGCCGACTCCGACACGCGCGTCCGGATGCTGCAACCGGAGCTCCCGCCGCGGCGGCAGGCGCTGAGGCAACATGTGCAGCTTTGAACGGCTCGTAAGCTGCCTCTGCCGGCGGTGCCGATAGGGGCCACTGCAACCGGAGTTACAGCCGCCATCCTTGAGGATGCGAAGATTCGCAGCGAGTTTCTGCACCGAAGTCTTGCCCCGTTAGGGCCGGGCGCGGGTGTGGAACTCTTCCTTGGAGTCTCAGAAGAATGCGGTCCCAGCCAAGTCGCATTAGACCGCGCTAAGGCGAAGAACCTGGTTTAAGACGGAGATATCGGCCGTCAAGATAAGACCACGATTGTCGGTCTGCACCGATTGCGTGTGGATGGCTGAAGCGGTGTAGGCAGCTGCGGTGGCACCCATGTCGGGAAGAACGCAGCCGTCGCTGAACGCCTGGAGGGCATCGCCGTATACATCCAACGCGGCTGCGGCCTGCTGATATAGCTCGATGGCTGGTGTAGTCCGGAATCTGCGAATTCCCTGTAGACTGGTGGAGGAGGTTACGATGAAACGCTCGTGACGGAGACAAGTTAGAGCGCGGAGCCGTCGGTGGCGTAGTAAAGCCGCTACACGTACCCCAAGGCACAGTGCTGTGCGCGCAGCGAAAACGGCCATACGCACACCTCCACGTACGGCAACCTCCAATATGGCGATCTCAAGCAGAATTTTATGGCCTGACGGCTGGTCCAGGTCGAGTTTCTTCCACTGGCTCAGCGTGATTTGGACCATCGGAAACCCACAGAGGGCCCGCGAACGGGTCGTCACTTCGTCCACGTGGAGTAAAAGCTGGGGGGAGCAGCCGCGGCCACTCGCGAGGAGTCGCCGCGCGCCTTTGAGCGCAGGCTAGGCTTGCGTCAAATACCGCTTGACCGCTGGCGCTCAGGACAGCTGGAGGTCCATGGCGAGTGCGAGATACGTCACGTGGCAGAAAAGCTTTTCTTTTATTGTGCGAATTCCACTTTTGGCATAAAATGAAGGAAGAGATACGGGCTGGTTTAGTCGCTGAATGTTAACAGGCCTCGCTGCTGATACCCGTGTGTCCACCTGGGGACTGCCAGCGGAGATGAATCTGTATGGTCCAATGACGCGAGGCACAAAGGGTGGGTCCGCATCCCTTCCGTCTTCGTAGCCGACAGTCCGAATGCGCATCGATGGCATCAAATGCCTTTTAGAGGGCACGAGAATGTTCTCGTCGTTTGCTCCATATTGCGATGTAGTCGGCTTAGATGGAGACGCGGAGTCGTTGTGAGGATAACGGTGTTCGAACGAGTCTTCAGGCCACTTTCAGCTTCACCATTAGGCCATCCAAACTTTTCCGAATGACGTAGGCGATACGGCATTGCTGTTTCGAGCACAGGACCACCGTGTAGCTTCGTGGTGCCTGGTATACAGTGGAGCCGAGGCGGCAGCATGCCGTCTTTTCCTTTTACGGCGTTGTATAGGGGCAGAAGCCATGGCTACGGATCGCACTGCGTGAGCTTGGTCCACCTGGTTAGTTCCATATCTGGGAGTGGGTCCGTGGGCAGCTTTTCGGGGCATCGCTGTCGTCTTGTGCTCGAGCCAGGGGCGGATTTATGCATAAGTCGCCCTTGGAGGAGGCGGTTAGCGGTGGGAGGGGGGGGGGGGGTCCTATTTTATTAATGTATTTCTTAAAGTTTTATCGTCGGAAAGTACGCTTCATCATGGTTTTCCTATGAAAATTTATCGCTTGAGGGCCGGGGGCGCGAGCGCCCCCCCCCCCCCCCCCTCCTTTAGATCCGCCCCTGCCTCGAGCGAGAACCATGGGTGCTGTGCCTCTTGACGGGATGGAAGATTGCTTCGTCTGCTGACCTGCTTGAGTAATTCGGGCGCGATTTCCGCCAGCAGCCATGTCACGGGAGCTATGATTAACACTTGTGACTGCACCGACGCTAAACAAGGGTTGAAACTCGACGCAGGCGAATTTGTTTGCCTGCTGCTCAAAAAAAGAAGGAACTCCCAGACTTTTCATTCTCACCGGGGAAGAAGGGACGGCGATAGTCACCGGGACTTCCGCGCTACGAGAGCTCTTACAGACAGGCCTACCTATAACCACATGGCCAAGAAGGACAAATCCTTGAGAACGCCCACTGAACGGCCCCCCTGAGCCACGGGCCACATTCTAGTTTTTCGGCAGGAGAACGCTGGAGCTTTCTTTTACGACATATTAGAACACCGGTAGCGACGTTACTCCGTTCGCCCAGGAGAAGACAGACATGCAGTATGTCGCCGCTATATGCCCCATAGCTGTACAGTTGTCGCTCCGATGCGTTCGGGGAGCGCGTGTTCTGAACGTCCCGTTCTGAACGGCTATCACGCATTACCCTTTACTATAACCCAAGCACGCGCACCCGCGGCCGCTATCAGCGCGCACGAGCGACCGCAGTCCCTCAGACGTTGTGAGCTTCCTTGAGTGTGTGAATGAATGAGCACATATTCCCTAAAGTCATGACATTTGAAGTTTCTTTTGACGTTCATCACCTTTAAGACAGTCGTTTTACGTACATCAAGAAGTTTAAACTTAGAAGATTAGTTTCATTATGGTCAACCAGGTTAGTATGAAAGAGACGGTTGCTTCAGTTACAGTGAGACGACCGCCTGCAGATGTTTTTGTTCCACTCTCACAAAGGTCATCCAATTTCTTTGTTCTTATTTTAAATTCACCCGCTGCGGTGGCTCAGTGGTTAGGGCGCTCGACTACTGATCCGGAGTTCCCGGGTTCGAACCCGACCGCGGCGGCCACGTTTTTATGGAGGCAAAACGCTAAGGTGCCCGTGTGCTGTGCGATGTCAGTGCACGTTAAAGATCCCCAGGTGGTCGAAATTATGCCGGAGCCCTCCACTACGGCGCCTATTTCTCTTTCTTCTTTCACTTCCTCCTTCATCCCTTCCCTTACGGCGCGGTTCAGGTGTCCAACGATATATGAGACAGATACTGCGCCATTTCCTTCCCCCCCCCCAAAAAAAAACAATTATAATTATATTAAATTCAGTTCGCTGACGGAGTGCGATGTGTGACTAACGAAGTTATGATATAGTCTTCGATACAACTCTTCGGTAATTCCCCAGAAAGTGCGAGGAATATTTTTTACAGCGACAGCTGTTAAACGTCCGTTCTTGTGCCTCGCGTCGCAGTAGTATGTCGTTGTCTGTCGTAGTGGTCGGTGAACCGGAGGGTGCGTTGTCATGGAAACCTCTCGGAGGGTGACTACAGTGCAAGGAGGAAGATATCACGAGAGCGCAGACGTGTGTAACCGGTGGGTGTTTACCACAGGAACCATCCGGAGGGTGGTTACCGTGGACGAGGAGGGTATCGGGAAAGCAGAGAAATCCCCAACCGTAGGATGGTCACCCTCGAAATAGGAGGGTACGTCGAGAGCGTAAGAAGGTGCAACTGGTCGGCGGTTGCCACGAAGAGCACCCGGAAGCGGAGGGTAGTTACCCTGGAAGGACGAGCAGGGTTACCATGGAAGCAGGCTTTGTGGCGAGAGCGTAGGAAGGCGTTGCAAAAGGATGGTTTCAACGTTGACCGTCCGGAAGATGGTTACCGTGTGAAGGAGGAGGGTGTGGAGAGAGCGAAGACGCACTTGGTGCCTGGTTGCCGTGGGAACC